>NC_061530.1:17285000-17335000 GCF_022379125.1 Scophthalmus maximus
ATAATCACTGCGAGCGTCCCTGTTAAGCTTTCAAATGGGCCTGCTTGCATTTTCCCCGCTATTAATGCGCCGTCTCGTTTTCGTCCCCTCGACGCACGGAGAGCAAATGGAAGTGTGTGTTTGAGCTCAGCGCAAGGTTCTCGCGGCCTCGCGGGCAGACACTTTCACACGGAGGACTTCACAAGCCGTACTTACCTTTAAATCACCGGCATGAGGAAGGAAAAACAAAGGATTTTTCTAATGTTAACCAATATAAACTGACGCACGACGCAGAAGAAGCGGTCATAATCACCTGTTTTTCCTCATCAGTAATCAATAATTCGAGTCGAGCTCGCGCATAACCGCGGCAGTACGCGTACAGTGTCATTAATTCACCGCGCAAACTTCGCGTAAGCAGCGGTAACGTCTCTCGCTCACACGCCCAGACTAGACTTTGCAACGTGCCGAACAATGAGGGAGAGAATGAAACGCAACACAAAGGGAATGAAATGATTCCTAAATAAGAAATGAAAAGAAAAATTAATTGACAGTTTATGAATTAATCAAAACTGAGTTTATGAATTAATCAAAACGGAGTTTATGAATTAGTTTCCTCTGCTTTCAGTACACAAGGACTCCTGGTGGTTGAATGGGGACGAACTTTGTATTCAGGAACTGCGAAGAACACCTTTTTTCTGAAAGACAGATATTTTTTGTGCGTTACAGTTCTGTGCAGCTTCTTCTCCTTCTCGTTCCTCTGATACGTTCGTCTTTCCTAATCTGTGAAAAGTGACCAGGTACATTTACTCAAGTACCTCACACGAGTACAATATTGAGGTACTTTATGGAGGTATTCCTATTTTCTACACTACTTTACACCTCCACCTTCAGCTACTGCGCCTTGGAGACGCTTCTACACACTTCTACAAGACAAGAGGAAGAAAAACAGATTCATGTAGCGGATATTTTTTTCTTTTCTTTTTCTTTTTTTGTTGCCCTGCCACGAATCGTGTCACTAAACCCTTCAGATGTATCCGGAGTCCCTGTATTGAAAACTGAAGAGGAAGCAGTTTGAAGCTCCACCTCCTGCAGCTACAACAGTGTCGCCACGGCTCCCGCTGTGACTCCTTATCATTTACTGTGTGTGTGCGCGTGTGTGTGTGTGTGTGCGTGCGACGTGTGTGTGTGTGTGTGTGTATGTGTAGCAGGACGTGCTCTCCGTCTCCTGGTCGCCAGATCGCTCTTGTCGCCTTTCTTGTCGCTGTGATTCTTCTCCAAGTTTTTTTGGGATCGCTGCGCCTTCTTTAGCTCAGCGGGCCTCGACCCGAAGCCGAAGCCACGTGGCCAAACGCCACGGCGGCCTTTCCACCTGCCTCGCCCCCCCCCTGCAGCTCCGCCCCTCCATCACATCTATCATCTGGGATATTTTCATCCAAACTTTTGAACCCTGACACAGTCAAAGGGAACCAACTTTCTTTACGTTCACCTTGATACCTTGACGACGTTTTGCTGCCAGTTAAAACCATTTCTTTTTTTTTCGTGCAGTGATTTTACTTGTACCTGTTCATTGCCGTCCATCTCTGCCCTTCTTTCCCCCTTTTTTCTCCCCATCTCTCTCGTTTGTGTCTCTCTCCGTCATCTCAACCCCACATCTTCGGTTCCTCTCCTCCCACTCTCACTGTTCATCTCCGTTGTTACCTCTGCCCCCCCCCCCCCCCCGCCCGCTCTGTCCGTCTGTTGTGTGTTTGGGGGGTTTTTTCTTTCACTCAAAGAGAACATTCGTGGTGCAGATAAACGTAATGGTCCACTGGCTCGGAGCCCTGCAGCGGAGACTTGGCAGACACTTCTCATGCTGTATGAAATCACCCTTCTTCTTTCTTCTTTTCTGGTTCTTTTTTTCCTGTCATCCTTCGTCTGTTCCCCTCACGCGGGTGGAGACAGAGGAATGGCCACCGTCCACCGGGGCTCTGTGGGTTTGAGTGACAGCTGCAGGTTCCACTTTGATGCCAGACCCTCTCAGAGTCCAAAGTGCGGAGAGAGGACGCTTTGGGAGAAAGTTGGGATATCTCAGACAGCCACAGGATGGGCTTCAGTGTGTGTGTGTGTGTGTGTGTGTGTGTGTGTGTGTGTGTGTGCGCGTGCGCGCGCGTGCCAAGGTAAATTTTCCTCTTCCCCCTCGTTTTTTTTGTTCTTGATTAATTTGATAATTTGATTTTCCTAAAGACTTGGCAGCCAGCAGCAGCAGCAGTCCGTCACCTTTATGGACTTTTCATGGAGCGAGTGGGAGTAGCACACATTGATCCCGAGCGACTGAGCCCTGGTGGGTGTGTGCGATGATAGCTGGCACCACAGTTTGTCTCCGTCTGCGCCCGCCGTGGCAAAGGAGTGGGAGGCACATCGGATCCACTCGGTGTCCCTTTATTGACCTTTAGTCTGTCGATGAAAATGTTCCTCCTTGCTTAATGCACCTTGGCAGGGTTTAAATGGGCCTTTTTATAATGTCAGGGTTTCCCGTCCAGTCCGTAAGAGTAGGTGCAGATCTCCTTTTTTTTCTTTTTTTTTACGTCCACAGCAACGCGCGCGCCCTGCAGGATGTTGTCAGTCTGACGTGATCAGCAAAGGGAAGGGCAAGGCCGTCCAACGTCGAAGGAAAAAAACGATTCATTCGCTGCGTCTGAGCTCTGCCCCAAACTCACACACACGCCATCACCCACAACCTCCTCTTTCAACAAGTCCCTGCAACTCGTATGACGCACTGCGACTAAATCGGCCGCTCAGCGCCTCTACTGGTGACAGGAGGTACTTGTTGTGCGTTTCTATTTGATCTACCAGCGCCTGGCCGACGGGCTTGTGAAGGGTGAGGTCCAGGGTTAGGGTGACCGCTGAACACAAATGATCCGGTGGCCGAACTCCCGCGAGTAATGGGACGCGCGGATTGGATTTTGCGCCATTCGGCGTTTACAGTTTACTTGCGTGCGCACGTTGTTTGCACCCTCGTCGGTGCTGCGGACGGGTTTCGCCTCTGGTTCTGGTTTTCCTGCTGTCCGTTCAGTCTCGCAGGTGACGTCCCAGGACCCCGGTCCTCCTGTGTCGAGGCGTCCCGGCCGAGTTCCGAGGGTGGTTTGGTTTGGTTTGGTTTGGTTTGGTTTGTGGGCCTCGGTCTGAGTTGTTCCCATTGCGTCTATGTGCAGGCCCATCACTTCCAGAAAAGCCGAAAGCTTCAAAAACCGACACCTAATCTCGGCACGCTGCATTTGTATTCGACCGGACGACACGGTCGCTTAGCAGATGGCGAAGTGAGAAATTTTGGAAACGGAAGTCGTGTGAATGAAAAATCATTGAACCTGAGCCTTATGCTGCACTGACCCTGCGAGTCAACCCCCCCCCACGCCTCCCCTTTCATCACGCTCACCCAAAAGTTATCACTTAGACGGATTTATTTCTGTCACCGTGCCCAGTGTGGATACGACGACAAAAGCACCGAGTGGCTTTGTTCCAGTAAATGAAATGTCTCACTGATAGGAGGGAGGGAATCAATTGCTGTTAGTTTTACTGTCCGGGGCCAACGCAGAGACTCTGTGACAGTGGCTGTGGAAGAGCCATCACTGGAACGCCGTGGATCGATAGCATCAGGATTCAGGCAGGCACACCAGTGACAGACGGAAGACGGAATGGGAGCGAGTGTGTGTGTGTGTGTGTGTGTGTTTGTTAACAAGATCTGCCTTCCAAAGATGCTTAGAGGATGAGGCGTGGCGTTGTGGCTACCACTTATCAACTCCATCCTCCTCCTCCTCCTGGCTACAGTATGGATGCAGCATCCTTTTTTCCCATTTCTCTCTTTTTCTATACACACCGCGAGTGCAGAGACTAACTCCGCAATCCTGGCTTCAGTTCGCTTGATCCTGTGTTTTGGGTGAAGAAAATCAGCTTCTGGGGGCAAACGCAGACTTGGAAATCTATCAAAAAGCCCCCGCGACCTTGAAGACCTCGATGCTTGATCTATTGTAAACTGTGTGTGTGTGTGTGTGTGTGTGTGTGTGTGTGTGTGTGTAGTACTGTAAGAGCTTGAACTAGCATGTGTGTGTGTGTGTGTGTGTGTGCAATGTCTCAAAACAGAGGTGATCTGTGTGTGTGTGTCTGTGTGTGTGTGTGTGTGTGTGTGTGTGTGTGTGTGTGTGTGTGTGTGTGTGTGTGTGTGTGTGTTTACGCCTTGTGTGCAACCCGCCCGTGACGCTGATGGAGACGTGACTAGAACCCCAGTTGGCCACTTGAGATTCACATTATGCAGGATTTGCTTGGACCCTCACACCCAATTTCCCATCACCCCTTTCAAACACGCACACACACACACACACACACACACACAAGACACACCCTGCATGTAAAGAACACGTGCAAACGCAAAAAAAAGAGGCACAGGCACGGGTACGGAAGATATAAGCTTCAAACAGACAAGTGTACGAATGCAGCCCGTACGAGTGCTCATCCTCACTCGCCATTTTATGCTCCTGAATATTTTAACAAACACGCCTCCTCCCGTGCTCGCCCTCGCCCCTAATTCCTCAAACGCTCTGCCCCACGGCCCCGGCGGCGGCATCTCATCTCTCTTCCGCGCGCCGTCTACGCCATGCATGCTTTAGTAGAATTAATAGGACTCTCCCGGGCTCATCACGGCGAAAATGGGTGCCATGTGCTGCGCTGTCTGCCAGCCTGTAATTCATGTATAATGCATTCCGTCCTCCCCTCCCCTCCCTCGCTCCTCTCCGGCGGAGGTGAAGAGAGACACTCACTGAGCGGATGCCAAGAGTGACCGCATAGCCGAGGCGCTGGGGTCAGCCGGTGGGGGTGCGACACATACTGCGGACTGAGTAAATGAGGAAGAACCAGCGAGGAGAGGTAGGCCGGCGAGATGGCAAACGGCGTCGCATAATGAGCTGCGAGTACATAAAGGAGGACGAGTGCATGAGGGAGCTGAAGATGAGGCGTTACGGCAGGAACAAATGAAGTAAATATACCGGTGATGGAAAGTAAAGAGACTTAAGTACCACGATTAAGTATCATTTTGAGGTATTGTTCTGTACGTTAGATGAGGGACCTTGAAGGGGAAATGAATGAGGATGAGAAGATTCGAAGACGCGTTGAGCCTAAGAGCTGATCAGCAGTAAAGTTTTTCACAAGCTGCAAGTTTGTTGTCTGAACACAAATAGCAGTGCCACTGATGTTTGTCGACTCCTCCACACGAATCCAACCCCGGCACACGGGTTGACCCCTGGAGCGCGACCTCATCAGAATTCCGCATCATTAAATCTACTTTGCTGAAATGTCCTCAAAAGTAAACAGTGCATGATCCTACGGCCACTCGCACCAGTGTTTAAGACTCCAGACACATGTCGGCCTCTTTCACTGCATCTTTTCCCTTTACACTGTGCCCACGGTGTAAAGAAGACGAAGGAAAACTCCTCAGAATTACCTGGGCTTCGAAATGAATTGTTCAAAACGTGGGATCTGATACCGGAGAACACACAACAGTTATAATATTTGGTGCCTTTTATTGAAAACACCCATTAAACACTGACAATGCCGGTGGAATTTAAAATAGAAACCCCTTGGCTCTAATGATTGATCGAACCTGATTTTGCAGGAATAACCTCAAACAATCACAACAGCACGAACGGAGCTCCTTCAGCTCAGACATATTCTTAGGATTCCTGGTGCCTTGCGGTCCGGATTCCGACCGGGCTGATACGACTTGTGGACTTTGTTCGTCTGAAGCCATTCCGTGGAATATTTACTGGGAGGTTCCGGGGTCAATGTCCTGCTGCACCAACCCTGACATTGTCCTGCATTTACATTTTTCCCCGCCATGACATGGAGCCGTTTCAGGCCCAGACGCCGAGAAAGCATCTTCAAGATGCCTACGCCAGTTGGGATGATGTTTGACATGTCAGTATGCGGTTCCCCTCTCTACACCCGAGTGGCAACCCACCGTGACGTCACCCATCAAGTTTATCATTTTTATAACCGCGCCATCTTGGGGTTTTTATTTTTTGCAACCAGACGTAGGAGCGACTCCAGAGAGTTTACCGACTTCCGCGTTAACTTCATTTTCCGGACCATTATTATAAACAGTCTCATGTTTGCGCCGCACAAAGTGCTGCATGTTTTCCCCAAGTTAACTCCACATTAGTTTCATCAGCCCACAAAAACCTTCTCTCGGCAGCGTTGAGGAGTGCGAGGATGCTCTTTGGCAAACGTCGGGCATCGCGGTGATGGCTCTTCAGTTGTCGTTGTTGTTTCTTTTTTTTACCTCATTGAGCATTCTGCATTGAGCCTTCGGATTAATCTTCGCCGGGCGCTGTCTTCTGAGGAGAGTAGCCACAGAACTAAACCGTCTCCATTAATAAACAATTTGTCTGACTGTGGCCTGATCGATATCCAAACTCTTTGAGGTTACTTTGTAAGCCCTCTCAGCCCGATGCAAATCAACAACTCTTGATCGTACGTCTTCCGAGATCTCTCTGGTTGACATCTGCAGAGAGTCAGAGTCAAAGTAGCTCTCACCCACATCTCCGATCTGCTTTCACTGATTGAACTCCAGGTTTCCCGCACTTTTGTCGGCTTAGGAGTTCACGAAACTTCACTTGTGAATGATTTGTGTGTTAGTCGTCAAAGTACAGTATTTGTTCATCACCGCGACTTGGATTCAGATCTTTCCATAGTTGAAGGAATGGTCAGGTAGTTCCAAGGAGTTCACTATACTTTGTCAAGGTGGGCAGGACTTTTGCGTGAGGTCCCACGTAATCCTGCCCTTGCACTTGTCTCTGTTTATGATCTCCTCTCTCAATGTCCCACCACCGACCAGCTCTACGTGGACACTTGACCTCAGTCTCATTCTCTTTCACTGTCATACCGTTCTTGAATATTTGACGGATCTCCTCACTTCTTTGCTTTAATGGCCGTGTCACAGAGGTGATTTCCCACAGTAATGTGGACTGAGCCGGGCAGGAACAGAGGTCATAGGCGGGGAAAAAAAAAAAAAAAAGCCCACAGGGATTCATTCATATTCAGGTGGACAGGCGGGTCACGGGGCTTTTCAAAGAGGGCAGAGGATCTGGCCAGGCATTTCCACCACGATGGAGAGCGGCGATCTGGCCGAGTCCTGATGGGTGAACCAGTCCACAGCAGGAGGTAGTTGGGTTGGTAAGATGAAAAGTCAGGTGCAGGGGAGAAGAATCAGAAGGCTGGAAGTTTCCGGTCCTTTTATGCACAGCGCTGCCATATCGTGTATAACCTTCACCTCTAAGATTCACATTCAACAGACTGTAAAAACGGTCCCTGATTGACTTCACCTAAGATGTTCTTTCTTTCACAATATGTCTTGAGGTGGCCTACCGGGGGGGGGGGGGGGGGGGCGTTACATCTCAAATTACATGTGCAATGGACCTGATTATTGGTACAATACAGTACTGATTGCAACCTTGAGGCAAAAGACAGCTACTGTACATCAATTTTACAAAAAGCACAGCTTGAAGCCTTGAAGTGCAGCATCTGTGATTGACTCATAGAAATCCCAGTGGCCTCTTTGACTTCCACAGCATCTGATAAAAAAAAACTCTAACTATGTTCAACACTCTACATTTTTTGGAATATCTCTTAGAACTGTCTCTGAATCAAATAGGTTCATTCAGAGATTGACAGACGGACAGGGAGTGTAAACTGACAACGTGTAACATGACGGCAACGGTGGATTATAATTGGAAATGTTTCAATGAAAATGAACCTCGCGACGACCGTGGATAAATTACTTTCACAGAATGCAATTTATTCCCCCCATGTTCAGCAATAGCATTCACCACACAAGCCAATCAGAATAAATAACAGGGCAAAGCAACAAGGAGCTCAGGCGGCGCGACAAAGTTATCACCCATCGACTCGACGACACTGAGCGGCGTGTCATTTTAAAATGCACTGCAGTGGCCAGAGGATGAAACACAAATCGTCGTTGCACGCCTGAGATATGAGCCTCCAAAAAAAAATAAGGGTCTCTGATCTAATGTGATATAATGACTCTAATTTACTGGCTCTGGAGTTCTACAGTATGTTCCCACTGAACAGCCGTCAAATGAAACGCCGCGATGGGAGGGAAGAGGGTGTTTCTGTGCAAAGCTTTATGGGTTGATTTGTTAATTTATGCTTCGGAGAAAGCAGAAATTGTCACCTGTCACACTTGTCTCTGCGAGATTGATGTATTACCCGACTGTTTCCTAACGTTACCTCCGACCGTGGCTTCAGGCGGGACAGCCAGCCTGTCAGCATGAGCCGTTAGATGTTGGCATCACCAACATGGGAAGTCTCTCAAGAGCTTGCAACAGATGTGTCATGGTTAAACGATGCAAACTCTAGGGCTACGTTACCTGCAACGTCCATCTGTGACAAGGATCCCTGGAGCTGTTCTGGGCTCATTAGCTGCGTCCCAGTTCAGGGGCCGCCTCCTTCGGAAGCCACATTCGAAGACCGATTCAAATTCGGCTGTCCCATTTCAAGGGCTCCCTCGAACGCGGCCGACAAATGTGTCCTTCCGTTCCCCGAGTGACATGGAATAATTGATGGAGTGGATGCTGATTCAGGAAGACGGAAGCCATAGATGTCTTAAGCAGAAGTATTTATTATAAATGCTCAATATTGAGGGGACTTCCGGTTCGCTACACAGATCGACAGGTCTGTAGAGTATTTAGCTTCCAGTAAGGTCGTCATCTCCCCGCGACTGTGACACCTCGGGTGAGACGTCAGTTGCTCAATGATTGTTTCGGCTTGCCATGGATAAGATGAGCTTGCTTGTTGCCTGAGAAGACTCCTCTAAAGAGTGTCCCAGGGAGGATAGACAAAGATTCCTCATCACCGAGCTACGGAGGATCCTACGGGTGGATCCTCCCAGGCTAAACCTTCCCCAGGGTTCACAGTGCGCAGGCGAAGGGCTTTTCTTGCTAGGCGACGGCGGTAAGGGCGGAGCACGCTGCTGACGGAAAACAGGAAATCTGCCGTTGACCAGGTTCCCCTGAATTGGGACACAGTTTTTGTCTTTATGTTGCTTTTTACTGTCGTCCGTCATCCAGCTGTAGAGTTCGGCGTTGTTCCTAAACTGTAGATTTCTGCCGTGTGTTTACTCTTTCACAGCTCTGACCCAAACTGACATTTTCTTTACTCCAAGCATTGAAATAAGACGTTGTGATTTGTCAAAAAGTGATTGTAATGTAATTTTGTTTTTGATACATGATGCATACCATTTGTACTGAAATAACTAAAAGGGAATTGTCTTACTCTCTACTGTAACTTCCACAGAAGTTTAAGAGATAGACGGAACTCTCTGAGCAACTCCCACAGTTTTCACAAAAAAACAGATTAACTGCGGCAGAATGCAGTATGTGCGTCAGCGGGGTCACGAAAACATATGGATTCTTCATCTGTTTTTTTCCATCAACACCTTTCAGAACGCATCGAACTCGGTGCAGATCAACAGCAAATTACAGGCAATTTGTTGGAGGGAAATAAAGTTTGTGTTCTAATAGCTCAAGACATTGGCTGGGCACACGTTCCATGGTGATGAATTAATTAGCATCCATTGGAAAGTTTACGCCGACCTTCAGGAGACGCAACTACCGATCACACGCCTACACACACACACACACACACACACACACATGCAAACACACAGACATTTATACACCAGTCTGGCAGAAGCGAGTTTGTTGCATATTCATTCTATTCATACAGATTCAATGAATAATAGTCATGAGTCTGTAAGTGAAGCCTCTTGAATCACGCAAGGAAAAACAAGGTGCAAAAGTTCTTCACAAGGGGTAGTTGACCGCGCGGAACCGCATTCAATTCAGCTGCACTTCAGTTAATTTGTGCATTGGGCCAAAGGCACTTTTACGTTTCCCACAATGAGCAAGCACTTGATGCAGCATGTTTGCATGGACTCGTCAAAACTGGACAGTTGAGGACTGGAAAAAAATGTTGACTGAAGTCTAATGAGTCATACAGATGGTGGAATCAGAATCTGGCATCACCGGCATGAAACCATTGGACCCCACCTGCCGCGTGTCAACAGACTGGTGGCGGTGGTGGTGTAATGTGTGGGGAATGTTTTTTTTCCGGCAGGCTCTGTTCCAATTCAGTACCAATCAATCTATTTGAAATTAAGGTTGGAGAAATGCCAACATTATCAAAAAATAAGTCAGCTGGTATCTTTTTTTGCCGGATGCCATCGTCCTCCCACTCGCGCGCACCTGTGGGGCCCGGGAAGCGGCCGCTCGCCCACGCACAGATTCACTGCTGCGACTACACATCACACCACATGTTTATACAAGAAATGACTGATAATTGACGAGGAGAACACGTCCGATTAGTCAGGATTCACCTGCAGACCTGATTGTGCAGTGGAGAATAGTGATGAGGAGAATGCACGTGTTTAGGTACATCCGGTTTCACCTCCCCTGGTTGGAATCCGTCCCTTTTCCCCCGCAACGCCGATTGGCACCAGCTGCCTCTTTGGATGACAACATGTTTTTATGACCTCGGCTGAATGTATCGGAACAGCTTGGCGGACCTTTGACCGCGTAGTTTAGTGGCTTGCACAGCTGGATGCGCGGACACCACGAACGAAACAAAAAAGACAATCGTCACCATCATCATCATCATACTGGTACAAAGGCTTAGGTTTATATCGTGCAGCTGCATGATAAGAATTTCTTGGGGGAAAGAGGTCACCGGGAATGGATACAGCCGCGCGAGAGGGTGAAGGAGAACGTGCCGCCGGTGCACTAAACTCTCGGAACACAACTGAAACACGTCGACGCCCCGGACACTTTGTCTCACACGGTGCACTTCCCTGTCAATACGAGCAATAAAGCTCAGCGCTCGGTCCATCACTGAAAAGCTTTTTTGCCTACAAATGATTCCTGCTAAATTCATGCATTATTGAAACCAATCAAGAGACGGAAGTAAAGTGGACCAACGCGTCCAGTCACTGATACCGGCATGAGGGAGGAAAACAAGAATCACTTACTGCTGCTGCTAACATCTGAATACTTCCCTTTTCCTCGCTGTCAGAAAGGGAGAAAATAGATTTAATTAATCCGATGTTCCGAGCCCCCGAAACCACTCTCTGTTTTTTTTTCTTCTCCTTTTTAAGCTGCGACAACATTTGGACCACATTTCCAGCGGAAACCAAACGCCTTTGAGACCGTCAAGGTTTCTGCCTGTTGGTACCGCCGATCAGAGTTATAACTTCATCCGTTTTTCAAAAAATTGTTTCTGTAACTATTTTTTCTTCCCCCGCAGTGAGCCGTTTGGGTCAGGCAGCTTCTCATGTACCCCTGACCAAATAATGTGAATTCTATGGAGCTGCAACGTGGGAGTAGTACCCATTGTCCCAAAAGTTGAATTCTCAGTGTTCCAAAGATTTGAAGGACATGGACGCGTTGAATCATCGGCATAAAAGATGAGCTCCTGCATCGGGGAGAGTACTTCAATTCTCTGACCAATTGCACAAGCCCGTACGTGAAACACGGAGTCATAAAGTTCCCAACTTGCATTCCGGAAAATGAAACATCCAATCGGCTTAAATTTCAGTTGAGTGTATCACATAGTCCTAAATTGGACACGACTGTCTCCATGTTGCAGAGAACTGCTGGGGCTACCGTCGAAGGAAAGGCAGAGCGCTTCCAGGCCCAACAGCTCCTCCAGCTCTCCGCAACTCCACGTATGCAGAAGTACTTTGCCGACTTAATTTTTCTGAGGACAAACAGTGAGTCGGATTACTGTTTGTCCTACTTTTTCGTCGAAACGTTTTCATCGCGGGGAGGGTGCGGAGAGGAATTCGGCAGAAGACAGGGGGAAGCGGGCGGGGGGGGGGGGGATGAAAGTTGGAGCCGAGTGCTGGAACAGAGAAGTGGAGCCGACGAGTTGTCAGATGGACCCGGAACCTGGTTAAGGCAGATCAGAAAGGGAGGGAGGGAGGGAGGGAGGGAGGGAGAGGAGGCGGGTATGTCATGCACGGCACGGAGCCTTTTCTTCTCCTCTTGTCAATTAAAGCAGGCGGCTCTGCACCTGCATGCGGATGCCAGGCCCGGCGCTCCGAGCCAGCGTTCACCTCGGCACCGGGCCCGCTGTCGAAACCGGCTCTTAATGAGGGGCTTTGTGTGGATAAAGGGGGCTGGTGCGTACACTCGGGCGCCCATACATGTCAATTAGGGGTGTACCGATCCCGGGGAGATCAAGGGCTCATGCGTCTCTCTCTCTCTCTCTCTCTCTTTTGCTTTGGATCCTCACTCTTTGTGCTTCCTCTAGGTAAGACTGACGGACGGACCTACGCGAGATGCGGCGGGGACTGCCAGGCTTCCAAGCGCGTGGGTTCGCGAATGGCTAACAGTAATCCTCGCAGAATGAATCACAGCTGATGTCTTCCTCATTGGAAAGGCATGAATCCGTTCCGACGTGAAATTTACATATATCATCAAAGAAAAAAAAAAAGCAGCGTACCTCATGTTTCACTCTTTTTTTTCGCTCACTTTTGTCGGTTGACAGTTGTGGGATTCAACACCTTAATTTATTTTTTTTAAACATTTTTTACTGTTAGTTCTCGTCCACGCCGAACGGCTCTCGAGGCCTCGGACGAGCGTCGTAGGAGTCAGTCAAAAGAGATTTGCGAATAGCTCGACGCGAAACCTCGTCTATCTGACGGGGGCCTGGCGAAGTTTGGCGAGTGTTGGGTGCAAGTGGAGACGTGTTTAGTGAGCTGTCATTCAAGTTTGTTTAAAGCGCGGCTTTTCACTTCAAACTGTATATTTGCCACCCACGAAAAATATAGATATGTGAATGTAAATCATGGAAACACTGGGAAAATGCAAACACACCAGGGGAAGCTTTTTTTAAAAACTACTCCTGAAGTCCTGGGATTGACCTTGAGTTCCTTTAAGAGCTTTAAGCTTGTCATATATGCATATATATATATATAATTATTTCATTTTTATCTACTTTTCAAAGTGGGGAATTGTCTCTGCAGCAGGATCAACGGATCCAGAACTGTGCGATTTTTTCCATTCGGGGCAGGAACAAGAACAGAGAGAACAAAAAGATTTGAGGACAGTGCTCAGTGAGCACGGTGTAACTGGAGGGAGAGAAGAAAACCCCCACAGTGGGAGTGCGGTGGAGGGAAAGTACGACTACTGAATGAAGTCAAAGGGAAATTTGACGGGAGAACATTTGAGAGAAAACGAATGCTCGTCAGTCCCGTCCGAGTCGGAAGGAGTCGGAGTCGGAGTCGGGGGAGGAGATGATGAAAATCTCTCTCCAATTGAAAAGGGTGGCGTGACTTCACTCTCTGGATGTTTGCTTTCTTTCGCCCATGTTTTGCTAAGTCGCATCAGAACACGACAGTGTGTCGCCGTGCACTGATGCCTTGGTCACCGTGTTTCTACCCGAGCATGTCATTGTGTGATTGCCGCCATGCCGCCGCCGCCGCGTTCTCACTTTGCTCTTTGACATTATACCTGTGTGCACATTTTTTCTGTTATTGCACGTTCTAAATCTAAATCTTGAGCGCTTGCCGTATATATGGAAGCAAAAAGTGCTTCAATATTTGCACATAGGGGACAAAAAGAAAAACATTTCTCGTTAGTCTTTCAGAGATGAAGCCCACACGCCATGACACACGTGCTCCCGAACCGGGTCAGGGTCTGACAGGGTAATGTTTTTACATGCTAACATCTTATTTTCAGGAGGCCCCTGAAATGACTGAATCCCTGCTAAATAATTCATGCTGCCACTTCAAAGTGATAATGCGAGAGGTGTGGAAGAAGAGACACTGTTTCTGCACACATGTCCACGGGTAACAACTTACAGTATGTGCGCGCACGCACACACACACACACACACACACACACACACACACACAAACACACACCTCAACAAACATACACATGGTTTCATATATTACAAGAATAAAACAGCTCTAAACATAAACCGGTGACGTGACTTTGACAGGAAATTGCTCATAAACACTTATTACTGTTGAAACTGTCTTGCTGTGTTCAACATTTTCTTATTATTGAAATAACGACCCCCTCATTTATATATATATATATGTGATATATATATATAATAATAATAAAATAATATATATATATGAATATATATATATGTGATATGTGATATATATATATAATAATAATAATAAAATTATATATATATATATATATATGTTTTGCATACTTGAATGTCAGCAGAATATTGTACACGAGGATTAGTGCAGATTGTAAATTATTTAAAAGGTTAAGTATTATTCCCACGCCGAGCTGTAATGGCCACAGGCTGGACACTGGTGAAATTATTTTCCCTCGGCAAGAACTTTTCATGTGCTCTTCCTTTATTAAACTAATTTTTTTCTTTCCCCTCCTTGCAGATCGATTAGCTGGCTGTGGGCGTCTGACATGGGAGATAGACGTCTATTTTTTTTTGATACGGTACTGCCTCCAAAGGAAACGTTTGAGATATGAGACCTGGACTCTGTCACAATTCATGCCGAGCATCCGAGCGCAGATAGGCCAGATTGGGGCATCACGACTTGACTGTCTTCTCCCCTCTGAGGCTTATGAGATACTTTCACTGGATTTAAAGCGGTTCCTGTCCCGCTTCTCCGACATTTCCCGGAGTGGTAAAGGATGTGTTGCTTCGGGCTGACAGCTGTACTACGGGGCCCCCGCAAACAACAGGCACTTTGAAGTCTGGTCCAGCCCAGGCTACGGCAGGCCGCAGAGAATCGGTGGACACGGGCCAGAGAGGACCTTCGACACGTGAAAGTTCCCGATGTGACATTCAAACTGCCGGTGCTGATGTCACAGCAATTTGAGGCTTGTCCCCCGGGAGAGTGACGTGGCTGCACGTTGGCATCATGAGCCGGATCGACACATTCAGTCTGGGTGGGAGGAAATGTGTGTGTGTGCGTGTGTGTGTGTGTGTGCCTCAAGTCAGAATACCGACTGCCTCCTGTAGCTCTTTCTCAGTGCCACAACAATGGATGGACACGTGGTGCAGATGCGGCCTAAGTTAAACTGCTCTACACGTTTCCTCTGAGCTTGTCCACAATACAACTCGTCTGTCGTTTTGTAAAGGCACAGTATGAATCGTTGCAGAGGAGGGAAGGTGGAGTGAGTCTTGTTTCATTACGACTTATGTGGTCATTTTAAAGGCCGCAGACCGCTAGCGGTGGTTATGTTCACGGCCACTAGAGGTCAGCGGTGGACCTGGTTAGTCCGTGAAGTTGATCTTAGCGTGTTGATTCCCTGCCATGTCACCCTAACCATCACCCTTACGTTTACAAGCCCATTAACATGCATTGGTAAAGCAAATTTAAAAAAGTATCTGTGATGTACCTCCTGTCACCAGCAGAGGCGCTGTTTCAGTCGATACGGCCGTTTTTACCGCATGCGACGTTGTTCGGCGTACGAGCTGGAGGTCTTGTTGTACAAAACTGTATTGTACAGTCCGAAGAATCAATCAGGGAGCCTGAAGAAGAATTTATTACGCAGTCATGAGTGAGCACAGTTGGAACCTTCTACAAGAAACACAAATTTCTGGAAGATCTCGATTCAAAACCCTTTTGGATAACTAGATTATCCAAGATAATAGAGGTAGATTTTATATAATCTAATGTTTGGCAGGGTTGCCCGACTTTAGAGGAGGATCTTTCAGTGGATTAGGATTGATGATTCATTTGTTGACAGGAGAACATTGAACTTGAAAGTTATGTATCTACTGTATCATAAATTATTCTTCAGGCTCTCTGGATGATTCCTCCAGCGATGGTGAAAATCAGCCTGATTTTCCCCGAGCAGAATTTCTTCTTGTATAATTCACTGCTTTTTTTTTTTTTTCCACAGGCTACCTTAAGATAGAACAATTATTTGTTATTATACCGAAAATAATAATTAACAGTCTTGCACACGTTCTTCTCACAACCTACTTGCTAGATGTGACATTTGAGGCCCCTCTGGGTAACGTCGTGCACGCTGGGTTAATTAAAAAACATATTTGACTGAATTGCCAGATGAAGGACCACAAAAAAAGCTCCGTCCATAATCGCGTAAAAGTTTGTGGCCTTAGAGAATACAACGCACAGAAAGAGGGTCAAGGACTGCTGGAATTCACGTAGAATTCCGAAGTGATTGGCGTGTCGTGTGTGTTAATGCACGAGGTCGTGCATTCAGGAGACACATAATTAAGGCAAAGCTGCCGCGCTTGGAAAAAATAAAAGCTTGATTGCAAAACGAAGCACAATTGTTTGGCAGAGAAGAAGTCCAACGGTGAATCCGTCATGTGTCCTTGCTCCTCCGCTTCCTCCTTTATCTCCTCTGAGGTGCACAGAAGGGGGGAAAAAAAAGGAAAAGAAAAGACAAATGAATACACAAATGTATCTCCACGAGCCGTTGAATACGGCAGGAACAGGTCTGAGGACGAATTTGAAGAGGTAATGGGTGAGTACCGACGCCTTGGAGCCGGCGCACGTTGAGCGTCGTTTTTTGCGTGGTCCGAGTTTGGTCGCGTGCGTGTAACTTGAGTTTGGCCTCGGGATCATTCGTGGCTAAATATGTGCCCGTTCTTCTTCCCTCCAAAACCCCATCCGTCCGGTGGTCGGTCACGATGCAAACAGCGGATCGCATCGAAGAGCTCGGCGCGCGCGCACACGGCAACAATAGTTTTGTCCTCAATTTCTGATAGGACATCAGGACGTCTGACGACAGTGACGTCGGGAGGAGCTCAACGCTGATAGGTTCCCGACAACCCTATGACACACGAATGTTTTTGCTGGGCTTAAAAATATTTCTACCCGAGCGAGTTGAGCGAGCACAAAGAAGGAGATGATGTTTCATTGTGTTTCACCTGAAAATAGACAAACTCAAAAGAGCTCAAATGTGAAATTTCCAAAAAGAGAAAAAGCAGATTGGCCCACTGGTTACATCTGGCAAACACAACCTGACCTTGGACAACAAAACTGGAAAAAGTAAAATGCTCTTCAGAGGAAAAAGGCCGGTTGGTAAATTACCTCTTTTTGGCCGCATTACCCGTCAGACAACGAAAGTCTTCTTCCAGAGAGAAGAAAAAAGCAACCAAGTAAATCTCCAGCGGCTCCGCACCCGCCAACGCCTTCGACGCGGCGGTGGGTGTCAGGGATCGAGGCTCCTACACGGAGGCCAGAGCGGCGTGCCGCCATCGCTGGACAGCGAAAGGCCTTTTTTCTGGCTCCAGGCTCAGTGACACATGCGCTGACCCAAACGCACATCAGTGGGTGGAGGAACGTCAATGCTGCATTTGATGTAGGTAGCCTAAGGTTTTTCCCGTTTGCACCAATTACTGCTCTGCATTGACTGATGTTTGATCCCAGGTTCCCCGAAGAAATGAACCCAGTGGGTGCCGAGCGTGGCCATGCGGTTATTTATGTCCGTTCTGATTCACAGGCACCTCATTTCCATTTGTAGATGTATGCTCAGCATCTATATTCATGTACTGCGCGCACTTGTGCGAATGCCTTTGCAAGTGCGCGCTGCAGCGGAACCGCCACTGACTTGGACGGCGTCGGTGCTTCCTTTCGTACCAGATGGTGGCAGAACGATTTTGGGCCACACAGCGTGACAGTTCAGATCTGTCAGACGGGCTTATGGCCCAGAATTCAATCAGGACCAAAAGAATGATGCTCTATTTCAGCTTGACGTGGCTTTATATTCATTTTTCCCCAGCCGGTAATAAAGGTGAGCAAGGATTCTCAAACTATATGGCGGCTGCGCCAATGTGACCTAAGTAATCTGTCAGTCGCAGTCACCGGGGGTGTTTGCCTTTTCTGTTTTTTTGGTCCGCACATGCTTGTGTGACGCATGTGTGCGCATCTGTACAGGCTCACAAATATTTATTCATACCCTTTCGACACGCTTGGCGAAAGCCTTCGCTAGAAAGAGAATCATCCGCTCGAGTCTTGTGATCTTTGGATTTATACACATTACTTTTGATAGCCTTAGGCCAAGGTCAAGGCAGGTAGCTTTTCAAGCAATGCCTTGCGTTGCGCCCATACAATCCATTACAGCTTATGCATTTACATTGCTAATGCTTCAGATTCTCTGCAAGAATCAATGGTTATGTACAGATTTGCTGTAAGGGCTCACGGGGAAGCCGACAAACAGTGCTCGCCGCCATCTGGACCTGCTAACAGAAGTGTGACCCTGAAAAAAGCTAAATGAGCCGATCACAGTTAGATATGTCATGCACATACGTTCTGCACACGCTGTCTTCACCGCACTGTGCGTCCAGCTTTTCTCTAATAGTCATTAAAGCGCTGCCACGGGCAGCGGAAAGTCCCACAAGCAAAACAGCGGCGTGTTTCTATATTTATACTTTATACCTCTGTAGAATAAAAATACAGACATCAGTATAAAAGGTTTTTACTACTTCTACTCTATATCTCTACGAAAACCACGCACATTGAGTTTTGATTTCTCGTTTGTTTTTTCGAATGTTATTCGTAATTGTCCCGAGCACCAAAAACTGAATTTGTGAAAACATCCTTTTTCGCTCAAATGCTCCACGATTTCTTTGGCAGCCGTTTGGACGTGCGCGGACGAGAGAGACACGCAAAGGGTGATGCAGTGGGACGCAATCACCGCACTCTTGCGCCTCATCATCGTATCAGCGCCCTCGGCCTCATCAGAGACATTCGGGCTCTTTTAGCTGAAGCGTGTGCCGAGTGCGGATGATGGGATATTCGGAGTGGAGCGGGCGAAATGGATTGATACGCCTTATTGTCTGCGCACATTCCCCGTGTTCCCAGGCGCTTGTATCCCGAACCACTCTACTTCCTCAAACTGTTTTTATTTACTTCTCATTTCTTTCCCTCCTAACTCCACCCACACCTAGCCTCTCTACTTTTATTTCCACGTTACATGGGCCTTCCTCTGCCAAGGTTGGCGCGGCTCCGCTCAACATATTTCTTTTCTATTTTGACCATCTGTCTCGCTCGCACAAACAGCTCTGCTCTCCGCCTTTTTTTTTTCTCTCTCTTCTGAGTGATCCGTCTCTGCCTTTGATGAATAAAGTTTCCTTTTACTCATGTCCATCTGCCAAAATGCCAATGATTAAAGATCCTCACATAAATTAGGTTGTCTATCAGGGATTTTTAAGTGTCACTCTCCCCCACCCCCCACCCCTTTAAACAAATTCAAGGCGATTCACCGCCTCCCCACTGTGAATATGACAGGGAAGTGCAATGACCTTGGAGGTGCCGCACCAAAGACAACATCCCTCCAGGTATCCGGGTTAGCTGTTGAGCATACTGAGCCCAGGACGTCGTCAGTTTGTGATGATAATATTAAATATACATGCATATTTAGCTTTACCTTCCAGGTGTGACGAGTTGCTTCCAGCTAACCCTGCTCAAGCGACCTGACCTGTCCGTCTACATGGCGCCGGGTTCGGTTCCGTGTGTTTTAGATTTGACTGGGGCCGTTCAGATGGCCGGTGGGAGATCGTGACTCTTCCCTCTATCAGACGGAGACTATGACAGATCTTTATTGTAATTGGCCTTGGAGGTAATAAGCAACGCTCATCGCCCCCCCCCCCCCCACAACCGCCCTCTCACCAAGCTCCCGTTCCCATTATCCCCCCGCTCGTTCCAATTCATTAAACCTTCCGGCGCGGTTGGTCAGGGCGGTGGAAAGAGCGGCTTTCATTTTGGTTAAGAAGATCCATGTTCCTGCGATGCCTCTCCCCAAATGGGCACTAATTGACAGAGGGACGTTAATGGTGTGAGAAATGTTTGATAAATAGAGGCGAGTCCCTCGTCAAATTACAAGACCTGCAACTTCTTCTCCCCTGCTCCGGCTCTTTTTTTCAGGGAGATCGCGCCCTCACTGCCTCGTAGTTCTTTTCTTTTTTTCTAGCTTAATGCAGCCAGTGTTGCCCTCGTGTGTGCACCGCTGTCTGTCGGCACATCACAGTGACGGTTGTGTTCGTGTGGAGGTGGCAGATTTCGCAGATCTTTCCGGAGCACTTAGGCGTCGTCGCCGAAGGCCCGTCTTCCTCTTGGACCTCCGTCTTTCCGTCTGTGCAGCCAACGGGCTATTTGTCTTTGGCGGGGGCTATCGCCATGTTTATGTGTCCGTGTGGGTGTTTGTGATCTCACTTTATCTCCGGTATCCCGGGTGAAGGTCTGCGCGATTGATTGGGGCTTTGGTCCGAGCGCGTCTCGTGATGATTTCCAGCACCGATGCCCTTTGTTGCTCAAAGATGCCTCTGCTCCTCTCTTCCCCCCCCCTGTTGGGGCCTTAGAAGATGCGAGGGGGAGGTTTTACCCTCCGAGTTTCTCTTTTACATTGTTCATGGTGTGAGACTCGGGAGGAAGAGTCCGAATGAAGATCCTGCTGTTAGGGAAGGTGTTAATCAAGGATTCAGTTGGAAAGAATACGATTTTTGGAATCTGTGCAGGAGTAACGGGCATATATTTCTCATATTTTTTACCAAGGGACAATATCAATGGCTTTTTTTCCGCCAGGCTTTAGCCAATTAACTTGAAATCATGTGAATAAGCAGTCTAAAAAGCATGCTGCTGTCTTTTTGAATTTCTAAATATCCCTTGGGGTCAATAATCCATCCATCTATTTATTTGGTTTTCAGGCAGACATTGATTTCCACTCATTTCTTTTCATGGAGACATATCAACAGTTTGCGTAAATGAGTTGCGACCACCGGCGTGGACCAAGAAAACGCAACCAAATCTGTATATGGCACGCATTTAAAATAAGGTTATCTGAAGATCAAGTGGCAAAAACTTTCCATGGTCTCTTTCAAGGGGGAAAAAAAAAAATACTTCTGGGTTGTTGTTTCTTCTTTTCATAACTCTGAATCGTTATCACCATTTATGTGGTTAATTCTAGGGCCGGAGGGCGAAAGAGAGGGTGTGCGTCTCGAGACTGGAGTGAACGCAGCTTGCGGTAAGCGTCTTCAGCACCTGTGATCACAGCCGGCCATCGCTCAACACCACCCGACGACCCAACACCCGGCAGCGGCGTCTGCATCTGCAGGGGGACGCACAAACAAACGCACTGTGCCGCTTGTGTGCTCAGAATACCAGTCTCCAGGGGTTTTTCTTTCTTTCTTTCTAAATCACCTTCATGCTGAGTTCAGACACAATAAAAAATAATAAATCACAATCCGGTCCTCGAGCAGCTCTGGCAGAAGCTGACGAAGATCCTCTGTCTTTGGTTTCCCAGATTTTTAACTCTCCTCTTATTACATTTTTGTTCCAGGTATCATTTGTTTATTTTGGGGGTTTTTTTGTTGGGGGGGGGGGGTACATGAGGAGGGTGAAGCCAACAGAAGGCAACAAAAAAAAAATCCAAGCTGAGGATCAACAGAAGCTATTACCATGGTACATTATTTCCTCGCTGCCCCGTGGTGGCTTATAGATGGGACTCGCCGTTTGCAAAAAAAAAAATACACAAAAAAAACATTACAAACATTAAGCACTCCGGCTTTCTTCTGGCAAGGCACTGTCATTTCCCAGACAGGAACATTTGCTCAGTCATGCTCTCTCATTCTCTCCCTCGGCCTCTACTTTACTGATACTGTCATTTTGGAAACAGTATTTGCTCAGTCACTCTCTATCACCCTCCTTCTCTCCTTCCCACCCTCTCTCTCTCTCTCTCTCCGTCTGTCCTCCACTCATCCATTTCTCACCCCCTCCTCCTCATCCTCCCTCCTTCTCCCTTCTTCTCCTACACAGGCAAGATAACATGCAGCCTCTTCAGTCTTGGCTGTGTGAAGACTTAGCACAGCCATTTGTGTCTGTTTTTTCTCTCGCTTCCTCTCATGCACCCTCAAACAAAAATGGGGAATAACAACGCCACAGCCTCCTCGACCCGAGGCGTGTATCATTCCTGGTAAGTATTTACATGCAGACAAAATATAAATCCCCCCACAATGATGCCACAGGAGATAAAAAGGGAGGTCAATGAACCTGAGGCACATAATAAATCCCCCACTGCATTGGATATCTCCCGGAACACGTGTTCTGTAAATCATTTCAACAAAAAAGGACGATATTCATTCCAACTTTTTTTGATTTTTCCCTTTTTAAAGCAATTAAATCACCTACTATAGACACCCCCCCCACCACCGGTTGACTTGTATATGGTAAAAGGGGGGAGGGTTGTGCGCTTTTACGCGTGGCCGCACGGTGGCAACCTGCGCTGCGCCACCAGCTCCCGACGTTTCCTCATAAAGAACCCGGGACTCGTCCTCATCCGACGCACACCGGCAGCCCGGGCTCTCTCTCTCTCTCTCTCTCTCTCTCTCTCTCCTCCACGACACAGACTCCCACCGTGACTGCGCGCAAGTCTCTCTCCACCCCCCCCGCCGGCCTCGTCCTCTGCTCTCCGAGCTGCTGAACTTCTCCTCAGCGCCGCTGGCACACTGGATCGCCGACCTTGGCAGCGCGCTGCGCGGAGGAACTTTACCGGGTGGAAGAGAGGGGCGTGTGGGTGGGTGCGTGTTCCGTATCGGGCGCACCTTTCCCCCAGCAAGGATTCGAGGAGGAGGGGGGAAGACAAATGAAAAGAAGTCTCCTCGCTGCTTGTGGACAACTGTGACCGCTCCGGTTGGTGCGCGAGGCGAGCGACGGGGAAGTTTGGAGTCGAAGGGAGAGAGAGAGAGGGGCACGGAGCAGCTCAGCATCTCAAGGACGCGAGGAGAGGAGGAGGAGGAGGAGGAGGAAGAAGAAGTAGTCGGTGGGAAAGTGTACGAGGAGCCGCCTCGCCTCCTCACAGGTGCACCGGCACACGGACCGACCGCGTGTGGACTTCGCCTGGATTCATCTCGACTGAGCCACGTCGGACTGACTTGACGCGTAAAAGGGGGAGAAAAAAAACAACCCATATATATCTTTATGTTTCTATGGGGCTCGTGGAACTGGAGCGAATCTGAACTGTAGAAACAAATTCAGTCTGTGAATTCATTTCCCCCCCCACCTTCTTCTTCTTCTTCTTCTTCTTCTTGCGCTCTGGGGTCGGTGCGCGCAACCCGGCGCGAGCGAGCGAGAGATCGGCGTTCGTCGGCGGAGGGACCGTCACCACCACCACCACCACCACCACACCGGAACTGAATTCGGGACGCAGTGAACATGCCCCAGGCGGCGCACCGGGCACTTGTTGGCGTCCACCACCCTGCCCGGGTCGTTGGCACCATGTTTGGGGACCCGTGGAGCAGACCGACGATGCGCGCCACATGGATATTATTTCTCTCCGTCCTCGTCCACTTCGCACAGGCTCAAGGTAAGACAGGGTCGACACCCGGGGGCCCCCCGGCTCCGGTGGGTTGTTCATGCTGGGGGTCAATTACTCTTTTGCCTTTTACTCATATAGCCTATTATATTCCTCATTTGGCCACACACACACACACACACACACACTGGCTTTTCGTTGTTGCTGCTGCTGTGATTAACAGCCACCCCCCCACGTGTGTCCACACCTGGACTTTATTGGAGTTGATGCTGGAGATCTCCACATCCTCTCATCTGTACTGTAGCTGATCAGCTGATTGACATATAAAAGAGCTGATATATATTTACATTCCAGCTGTTCCAACGTTTTTAGGAAACCTTTTTCCCCCTATACAGTTTCAACATTGATCATTGAACGTGTCCATTAGAGGCCCAGCTGCTGAAGAAAACCACAAAAAAAAAGGTTAAGCTGATTAATGAATACTAATTAGTTCATCAGCTGGCCTCCCACCGGAAATTAAACTTTGTGGGCTGCAAACAAGCTGTACACACACACACGTATTTGATATGTGGCAAATGAATGCACCTCGTCGGAGCATTAAATGTTGGAAATTAATTTGTTCTCTCTGAAAACGTAGTTCAAATGGGTTTTCCCTCCCTAAGCATCAGGGGCAGCAGCAGTCAAATTGGATGGGTATATGGTTCCCCCCCCTGAGCTGGACTCAAATCCTCTGCACCATAATCCCACAACATCTCAGTGATATTCCTGTGGAGACCTGGAGTGTGCCACTACTCCAACCCCAGGCCTCCTCCTTCCTTCTATTTCTCTTCCACCCATCTCTCACATCCCTGCAGGATATTGGTATTCCTTCAGTTGTCTGCCTCTTCTTCTTCTTTTTCTTTTTTTTTTTTAAATGATGCCGTTACGCTGATGACGGTTTGTTCTGTTCCTTTTGTGGGAGAAAGGAGACGATGCGTCTCCGCCGCCTTTATCCAGATGTATCTACTGAACAATATATAGAGGGCGAGGTGACTTGGCACTGTGGCTGCTGCAGGTGGTCCTCGGAGAAACTACAGCTTAATCGCTGCTTCTGTGAAAAGTAATAGAAGAATGAATCGACGCTTGTCCTTCTTACATTATGAAAAAAACCCCAAGTTAGGCATGTCCACAGACCTTTTTTAATGACGCTGACACTTGCATGGCGACGCGTGCGACATCATGCTCTTTTGCTTCCCTCTGGCGCTGCACCGCCTCCACTCGTGTAATTGGGATGCAGGTGCTGATGCCAGAGTAAGGAGGGGGAGTGGGGGGTATTACCTCTCAAGATAGACTCTAAGCCCCTTTGGTGGCGCTCACTCAATAATACAATGTAGAGGAGATGAAAAAAACAAACAAGGGCAGATATCCATCATTCATGAGGGCAGATCCCAGTGCCTGACATTTACAGGAGATTGGTAACTCAAATGTCCCGGGGATTAAGAGTCCCGACATTGTCGCCTCCCCCTCGCTGTAACTGTACCTCGGCCGTCCTGTGTGTATCTGATTGTGGGTGCTCGGTTCCAGTCCCTCCTCGCTCTCCCCCACCCCTCCGAATGCTTATTTAACCAACCAAGTTTAACAGAAGCACATTATCTACAGCCGCGGCCTGGGAGGAAAAAAGCTTGCCTGTTTGTTATGGATGTGCATGGGTGCATAAAGCAATATGCATGTGGCTATGGACGTTGGACGCTCTCTTCTGCTGCTCAATCCATCCATCAATCCATCCGGCAGTGGGCCTCGGATTTCATTACATAGTCGCTCCTGGGTCAGAAAATGTAGGATTTAATTGGACTCTCCTCAGACCGTTCGGAGTGCGGCTCGTTGAAAGTGACCCAGGCGCGGGCTGCCTCTCTTTTTCCGTCCAATGATTAAAAAAAAAAACCCGCGACGAGGCGAGTTGCATGCCTCCGGATGGACACGTCAGCCGTTGCTCGCCACATTTTAATGGCCAGACTATATCGAAGCGGGCTTTTTTTTTAATGACAGGAGAGCGGCCTTCATCAGACCGTATTGGGCTTAGTAAGCACAGACACGTCGTCTTCGGCTCTTGTATTTTGCATAATGTCATTCATCAGTACCTGGCTGATGCTGGAGAAGTTTGGTTTGTCTGCAGTTTTTTTGATGTTCTTATCTTTAGCACCTGATACATTGGTTCGCTCACACGTCTTGGTTCTTCCTTGAGTAGCATAAAAAAAAAAAAAAAAAGCCAGGTCGTTCTCCCGACTCACCCTGAATATTTTTGCTAAAGTGACAGTTGTGGGAGCAGTGTGGCCTGCCCCCACTGTTCACTTCCATTCATTTACCGGGGTCATGCCGAGACATTGCTGGGCATGCCTGCTGCTCTTGGCAGTTCCAACACGTCTATTTTGGCGCTCGGAGCGGTCGGGGAGGACTTTATTGGAATGTCATGTTTGGCATAAATACTTCCGCATCACTCAACGTCTGCAGATTAGCCTGACTGGCTACAGCTCAACTTTAGGAGCTTTGGAGGGAGCTGAGGACTTCATTCTGACAAGAGGCGTAGCACTTAGATTAACAATCCGTAAGGAAGGATGGTTATGACAGAGTGCGGGGGTCTGCCGGGACACTGCTGGCAGAGGAATCCGCTATTTCATGCTGTTGTCAAGCGAGGACGCCCAACATGTTAAGAATCGTGGCAGTGTTGGAGAGCGGCGGGCTGTTTTTAGCTTCCTGTATTGGACACGGGGCCTGACAAGAAGTCCAGGACGTCCATTTTTAATCTGTCAGGAGGTTGGATTGAATTTGTGCGTTTGTGATGAAATGCACCCCTTGACATCCTCAAAATAAAGTCAAATGGATGCATTTTTATCACAGGCCAAAAAGAATAGGGCACTTTATAAAACCGATGATGACAATAGCTGTTCAGTGGGCTAGTCAATGGCTTTCAGATGAAGAGGTGGAAGCTGCTTTTGCAATGTTACACTGTTGTGATTTCAGGGTTTTTTGATTTTATTTTTCTCTCCTTACTTGAATGGTCAGACACTTGTGCCATCAAGACAATGTGTTTGTGCATGAGTGGGCAACGGTACTTTGTGTTGGTCTGTACTTGACAACTTGAGAAGCCAATCCCACGGTGGTAAGACACTGAGGGCAGATACCTGGCGCACTGTTCTTCGATGAAGGGACGTCATCCTGGTGTGAGGCCACTCTTATCAATCAGCGGCCCAAAGTGTTCTTTTCAGGATTATTGGAAATTTGACGTGATGGAATTTGCCGAAGTGAAGAAAGCCATGGAAAAGAGAGCTGATAGAGATTGGACTGAGTGATGCATGGAGACTGGGCTTCAGAGTACTATTTCCAGACTATAAATGCCCTGATTTGTCACTCGTCTTAATTGGCAGACCAGGGATCTCTGTTTCCTTGTAGCAGCTGTGCTCTGTGAAACAATTGGGAGAAAAAACTAAAAAAACGGAGGCTGTTCAAGATCCCTGCAGCCAGCACTTTGGCTAAAGGTCACCACGCGTCGCTTTTAGTATTCAGGGTTGGTGAGAAAACTCATGGTCAACGTCCACTGATAGAATTCTCAGAGGGATGCCGGGAGTTTCACTGTGGTATGTTCAATAAAACAAAACTTCCCACCCAAGGTCTCCAGTCGTGGCAAGTCAGGGAGAGAGGCGTAACTGAATGACCGTTTGTTGGGTTATTTTTTGTCTCTTTGAGAAGCACTTCCAGATCTCTTCCGAGAGGGACTGTTTTCATTGATCCGTTCCCCGCTCCCCATCACCAGTCAATTGGCGAGGTTAAGGGTGTTTCTATGCTGGACTCTTGCGAGAGCCCTTTTGAATTCCTACACGCATGCTCTGAAACACGACATTAAAGTTGGATCATGATAAATATTAAATGATCGCATAATAACACACCGAAGAGAGAGCACAAGAAAGTAAACTTGGTTGTGCTTTCATCAGTTCGGGCTCTCGCTCGAGTCGGAGAGTGTTCGCACGCGTTAAAAGAACGTTCACTTAAAATGAGAGCGGGCGCCTGTGTTGGAGAAACTGGCACTTTACAAGAGCGTAATTATTTGACCACGAGAAGTCATGAGAGTGATGACACACAGGCAGATCTTCAGCGTCGTCCTTATTTAGATATGCAAAATATGCGAGCGCACGAACCGGCGCATTCCTTCGCTCTTGTGCCACACTTTATTTAGTGCAGCTGTGGCCCAAGGCAAAGCCACAGGACGAGTGGAAGGAATCAAAAACACCCCACCGGTGAACTTGTTACCTATTAATGGCCATAAACAGCTCAGCAGTTTTCACACTTGGTAATACCCCCCCTCCTCCCACCACCCAGAAAACCCCCTGAAGAGTATTGAGGTATGCATCACTCTGCCTGGATAGCAGCATCATTTTTAGCCATTTCAGGCAGCTTCATCTCACCATCGTCTGCTTCAGTGGTAGAGAATGTTAGGAACACTGAAAGCTAACCCCATTGCCAGTTTTAAAAAAAAGAGCCATGTGTTGTATATGTACTTTAGTTACTATTAAAGTAATTATATCTCATCTGACAGTGGCATGAAGGGAGCTGAAAACTTAGCAGTTTGGAGGATGGCTACTACTACTACAACAGGATGATTTTAATTCTTGAGAATTTATATAATATAGATTTACATATAGAACCCAGGTTTCAGTTTTGGGACTAAGAGAGTTGGATCGGTGCAACCCTAGTTCTTTCTATCCGTCCATTTGTAATAATGAATTAGTTTCCAGAGCAGAATTTGAAAACCATAAGGAAAAGCATGACATGTGTCCTTTAAAAGAGAAGCGCTAGTGGATTACTTTGCAACAGGGACCTTTCTTTGCGTGATCGTTTTGACAAAGATGTAAAACCCAGAATATTCTTAAAAACCACTGTGCAGTTTGTCGGCATCTGAAAAGGCCTTCACCTTCGTGGACCTGTTTCTCGATTTACTGGATTGAATTTCGTATCTACCTGTTGGGCTAAACTCATTTCTAATGCCCCACAACGGAGTTAGTGGCACATCTTAACACCTTGCCAATGTTGGTGTTGGCTCTTGGCTCCACGCACAGACAGGGTGATTAAACTCTCATATAACTCATATATATATATATATATATATATATATATATATATATATATATATATATATATATATATATATATACCTATAAGTAACTAACTAACATCATGCATTAATACAGGCATGTGTGAGAATTAAAACATTTGCTCAGATTAGTTTTTTACACTTTGGGTTCTGTGGCTCTAAAGTTCCAACTTTAACAAAAACCGGTGCCACCAGCAGCGGCTCGCTCCTCAGACGGTGCTTCTTGGTTGACGATGCCGTTGTTCACAGTGACCACATTTCCCAAATCCCAAACTCCCTCATTGGCATGCCATCCACATTTTAATTTCTCTCTCTCTCATCTCACGCGGTGCATTTGAAGAACTTTTAATCCGACAATTTCAACCAGCCCTGCTCTTTGAAACGCCAGTTATGTAAAGCCCCTAAAAAAAAAAAAGGACGACTATTGGATTAGATTTAAAAGAAGGAGTAGAAAATGATTTAGGGCTGTGTGATTTCTTCTCCCCTCTAAGCGACAGTTTGACCGGAACAAGTGCCGCTGTGCCGAGGCAAAGCTGTAGCAGCCTTAGTCACAAATGTGTTTTTTTTTTGTGTTTTTTTTGCAAGGCAACTGTCACAGGATACAATGGAGTCTGGGTTCATGTTTGCCACTGCTGTCCTATTTATCTTTGCATGGTTATTAATTGGGGCTCTGTCCACGCCACTGGGTGGACTGGGGAAAAGAGGCCACCCTGGCCAGCTGGGAATTTTCACCATACACCGAGATAGACGAGGGTCTGTGTTGCATGACCTTCGGGGCCTGAAAACACTTCCGAGTTCTAAAAAAAATCCCCAGAGGGGGCCACTTTCTTCTGATTATCATTTTTCAGCCATATTCCTCCTCTTCCTAATTGGGTCTCTGACTGAAGTGGATTCATCTGGTATTGTTGACTCATGATTCCCCCCCCATGACACACTTTTAAACAATTCCTTTGATCGTTCGGCTGCGGACCAGCGGAAGCTAGATTACTTGCTCAAGAAGTATTCCTCCCTTTGTGTCTTGTGTGTGTGTGTGTGTGTGTGTGTGTGTGAGCACATTGTGTTTTCATGTACAGTAGGTCGAACATTCACGGAGCGATGGTTTTGAAGAATGTACTTGTAAAAGGCGAAACCTTTGTGTTTTTGCACCTCTATGCTCAGGTGGCAGTATTTACCGTGTGATGTACAGGAAGGAGAACACCGATCGCTTACATGTGTATTGTACTTGGCCTTTCAGTCGGTGCTCTACGGCGCATTTCTTTTGAAGCCGCTGCTGCTGCTCCGTTTTCGATCTACTCCGTGTGAGTCATGAGAATAAAACTTTGGCCTGAACAAGGTTTTAGTGTGTGTGTGTGTGTGTGTGTGTGTGTGTGTGTGTGTGTGTGTGTGTGTGTGTGTGTGTGTGTGTGTGTGTGTGTGTGTGTGTGTGTGTGTGTGTGTGTGTGTGTGTGTGTGTGTGTGTGTGTGTGTGTGTGTGTGTGTGTGTGTGTGCGCGCGTGCGCGCGCGCGTTGAGAATGGATTGAAGGTTTTAAAGTGGGGGCATTCCACCTTGCTTTAATATCGCTGCGGTGAAAGCGTATCCTGTGTTTTCATATTCTCCGAGCCAAGCCAACCTTTGTTCCGCGCACTTGCAGCCCTCCCGAATAAGCATCTGTGGGCCTTCTGCACTTTTGCGCCACACATCCGATTCAGCTGCACAGCTGCCTGATAGTAAGCACATGTCCTTCAAAGTGGGCCCCAAAGTGACCTCTAAAAAAAATAAATAAGCCGAGTTACGGACGTGATTATGGACTTGAACTTTTCCCTCGCTCTTTAAGAGGGCCATTATGCACTGCGGGGGCGACAGACGGGGGGGAGCCACGGTTCAGGCTTGTTTACCAGCATCGTCCCTGTCTGGCGAGATGGAAATGAGCGCGGACCTCCGAGTGACACTAGCTTCAGGAGCCCCCCCCCCCCAAAAAAAAAAACCCAGACTCACTCGCGGGGATCCATGTGTGTTTATAATGGACGCACTCACGTTGGCTCGGGGCTCGGGAAACCACCTCTGAACCCTGTAATTGCCTTTTCCCCGGGGGAGGTGTTTTGTGTGAGTGTCTGCCGAACTGTGAATTTTTTATGCATGTATAAGTGGGTGTGCGTCTGTGCACGCAGCGATGGCCAGTCGGAGCCCGCAGGCCGGTAAGCAGTCCTTTAGTTATTGTCACGTACCTGACGTGCCACCGCACACCGGGCTCCCCGAGGGGTGTAACGATTCCCCTGCAGTGCTGGATGAACAAAAGAAAACCCTGAAACACTTGTTCATGGAATTTGTGATGGGGGGGGGGCATTTGATTTAAAATACCTAGAGCCATGTATTTTGTGTGTGAGAATGGATTCAGCTTAAACTCCCCTGCTTCCCCGCAGAGTTTGGTACGACTAGTGGCACTTTGGCATCATTTGGAAAGACGGGTGAGGAGCGAAATCAATTTAATGGCTTCGATATAGCGACGGTAGAAGGTTCTGATCGATTCTGACAAGCACGCCATCTTCAACCGACATCTCCTCAAAGGGCCCATTCCTTTTTTTTTCTTTTTCTTCTTCTTCTTTCTCCGGCATCCCATTATCCATCTATCCAGCACTTGGATCCGCTGCCTATTTACCCGTCCTATGCAGGAATAATGGGGCCTTCACCCCCAGTTGGATTAATCAGCCATAACCATATGCTACCGTGTGCAATTACGCTGCAATTTTGACCAAGGGAAACAGCTGTTGCCATTTGAAAGGGTGGAATAAGATTGTAATTGCCTTAACTTTGATTTGCGGGGGTGCTTTGATTTGATGAGAGAACACATTTTTGTGCTTTACATAATAATAACATGGAATGAAGAGAACTATTAAAACATGCGGAATTTCCTCCGCTCCCAGCTTCCAGATGCATTCAGAGGATAACCTTGCGAGTTACGAGAGGGAATGAGTATGTTTATCCGTTCGGATGTTAATGGGCTTTTCTATTTTCAGAGGCTATGCTTTAGATTCAATCGCCTGATGACATTTGAACACGTTTTATGCGCGGCAGTGCCGTAGCGTTGCCGCGATACAGGATGCTCACTCTCTAATCCCCCAGGTGAGGCAGTCGCATCAAAAGTGATGTCTGCTGAAATCGCTTAAACCGCGGCATCCCATACCTTTTATCTGTCAGCCTGCGTGTTTACACAGTCTTTGTCAAGGAAACCTACCTGCTGTCCAAAGCATAAAGTCCGTGATGCGTTCACGACGGTGCCCAGGAATCCTAAAATCCCAATATTCTTTATTTTTCTAAGCTGTGGCTGCAATTGTAATTGTTGTTTATTCCTAGATTTACTTATTTGTGTTCAGTTATGAACTAGATAATTAAAGAAGTTCTACGACAGTCATGCTCTGTATGTTTCTGTTTTTCGAAGGGTTTCAGTTGTAAACAGCTGTAAAAATCAGCATAAGTCGTTTTTTGGGGGGGGGGGGGGGGGGGGTTTCGGATTGTTATCGGTATCGGTCGAAACGCAAAGTCCAGGTATCGGAATCGCAACCGGAACATCAGATCTTAGATCTCAAAAATGTGTCTAGTACAGCGGAGGCCGTTAGGGACATTGAATGTAGGAATGTTAGCCATACTGCGATGACAATTCAGTGGGGATCTTTCCATCCCCAATTTTATTTGCACGCGTCTTCAGAGCAGACAAGCAGACGTTTGAATTTTTCGTAGAACTGACAATTACTGGTGTTCGTACAGCTGTTTAAAGATGAGTGAAGTGAGTGATACGTCCCTTCCTCTGCAGTTGTTTGATATGCAGCTTTTTTTGTGCATAATTAGCCAAAGAAGGAACTTTCGCACTGATCGAGAGCTACAAATGGGAGAATGTAATGATGAAATTCTCATTGATCGGCTGCGCGAGGCCAATATTTCCTCCTCTTTTTTACAACACAATAAATCACGTCTCTCTGGCACAGCTTTGAAAATTGTCCTTATTTAAATTTCTGAAACATGTTCTTGTTTTTCCTTTTTTCTTTTTTCCGTCCTTGTTTGATGCTCAGCGACCAGCCTTGAGAGATTTAAGGAATGGTTCCCTCCATGGAAAAAGTCGCTCACATCTCTGAAAAAGAAAAAAGAAAAAAACAGCAATGTTCTCTGTTGCTGTTTTCACATTGATCATGGACGCCTATGATATTGCTTTTGAAGAGTTCCTTTTGACTCCTGCCAAACACCATGTAAACACCAAGCACTGTTCAAATTATTATTTTTTTTTTTCCCCTTCTTGTGAGCAGATGTATTTCACAAGCGGTCTTATGTGAGGAGAGTGACACACGCGGAGAGGCAGTGAGGCAGAAAAGAAAAAAGAGAAGAAACGAGGCGTTAGCAGCATTCCCAGTTTAACTGGTGGGTAATGAAAGGCTTCATTTGAACCTTGTGGAAGTGACTTTTTTTTAATACTTGAAGACCGACAAGCTCCCAGTAGCTTCCATAGCCAACTGCTCCTCCACCACCATATCTTATGTCACCTGCTAATTGGAAATGCCCATATTATGACTCTTTGTGTCTCTATGACTCTAATTTGGAAGAGAAAGGCGGATTTCCCCATCTTTCTCTTCACACTTCACACTTGAACAGTTCGCCAAATGTAGATTTTTTCCTCAGGTTAACCTCTTGATCGCCACCTGCGCGGATGCACTTCACGCAGGGCCGAGTCTCTCAACACCCCGAACCGCCGACTTAATGATAACGACCCGGTTGAAAACGGAGGGATGAGATGTTTGAGATGTTTGGCTGCAGGGGCGCCGTTGACCCCGCAGCATTACTTGCGCGTGACCTCAACTCGGGCACACTTACAGGTGGCATACATCCATCCATACACACGCAGGCATTTTTTCCCCTTTCCACCTATTTGTACTAGTCGCAGAAAGATAATCACTCACGGGCTAAGAGTTGAGCCGAACAGGCAGGAAGTGCTCCATCCATCTTGGTTTGTCAATAGTTACAATTTTAATTACACCTGAGTGCTGTCAGCCTGCCAAGCTGGGCGGGGAGTATCGATTCACTCCGACTAATTGATTAATTGCAGTGTTCAAGGGGGCATTTTTCCCCAACTACCCCCACCTCCCCAATCTCTTATTTTGTCATACTCTTCATCCCCCCCCCCCCCCCCCCCCCCCTCCTGTATATTGTGTTTACTGAGAAATGAGATTTCACCCGCGGGGCAGAGTCGTGTAGTGGCCAATAAGTGAGGCGCTTGTAAAGATGACCCGGCCTATTTTACCCTGGTAGGGGGAAGGAGTCCTATTCTCTCCTGCAGAGCAATACAGTAGGTAGCAATTGAGCACCAGGGCAAAAGAGTACATCACCGCCGGCCATTATGTGACAGTTAAAGGCGGCGAGAGATTTGGAAGCGCGGCTGCCAGAGACCTTTCGCTCAAAAGCGCAGGCTCGATTTGTGCGGCTGTTCTTCAAACCGCTCTCCGCTTGTCTGGTGAAATGGCCTCCCACCTTTTTAACGCCGTTCAAATTGGAGGAAGTGCGGACAGCCCCGGCGGATTTGGCGAGTGCCACCGACTTCTCTAAATCTTCCCCTTCCCTTCCTGGCAAGAAGTCTTACAACCTCTCTTTAACCTGACAGAAATCTGGAGCGCTGCAGGTGTGGAGAATGTTTCAGCAAAGCAAATTTTACCACTCGTAAACAAATCTGTCCCGTCCCTCTACGGAAATGTCGTCTCCTACATGTTTTCAGCCTCAGTTTGGAATGAAATTGCACGCGACTCTTCAGACACAAGCGATTCTTTTAATAATAAAACATGATATGTTAGTAACGTCAATGTTTGTTTAATATTTAAGTAATATTTTCATATGGATTCAGCGCTGTGACGTGGTCAGCACAGGCTGCTTTTTTTTTATCTCCCAGAAGCGAATGTCCTGACCCGACCCGACTGGACCGGACCAGCAAAACAGGAAACCAACCCAACTCTAACCGACCATTGTGTCGTTGAATCCCCAGAGAATTTATTTGAAAACTCCCAAACCATAATCTCGTTCGATTTTTACAAAAGTTACGAAAGTTGTTCAAAGCTAAAATACTCCAGAGACGTCAGTTACCGACTGCTATGGTATATAAATACATGGTTATGGTCATATTGGAAATTCCATCTCGGTCTATTAAATATCTATACTCAGTGTGTGGTCCCTGTTTAAATGGAGATTCAGTTAGTGAGTAAGTTTCGAAATACCTTTCTTTTCTGTTTCTCAAAGGGAGCTTTGTGCAGTTACAGCTGACGTGACCGTGGTAACGGACACCAACCAGCGATCGTGAATTAATTCTTAGCAAATGTATGTGTATCTCTTCCTGAGACTCCTGACTAAAACATAGTAGATGAAAAAATCCTTAGCGCGATTGATTTTTTTTTTCTTCTGCTGTTGCTCGGAGCACACTTGATTGGTTCATCCTCCATTTTTTTTTCACTTTGAGTTTTTGCGAGCTGCTTTTTTTCTTTTTCTTTTGTCAGATTCCGATCATCCTCCCCGCCAGAGATCCCAGCATGCACAGCCGAACGAGAATCTCTTGAATCATGTGCTTCAGAAATCTTGTAACCTTACATAATACAGTGCATCACTGGAGATGGAAGGAAGCGCAACTAACAGATTTAGATGTAAAACGGTCATATCCTTTTCAACAGAAGACACATTGTACATACCTAATTCTTGTATTTTATGTATGCTTTAGTCTGGTACATGTTTTTTCATACAGCGGGGTAGAGTAGCAGAGTGTGTGTGTGTGTGTGTGTGTGTGTGTGGTCGTAGTGGGGAATGATTGATTCAAGGTCAGCTGTGTAAGAATACTGCATTATATAACAATTTTTCTAGTCTTAATGACAACTGAAAGCACTCAACACATTCACCACTTCATACAGCGCTTCTATATATAGCACTTCTCTGTCAGTCATCCATCCACACGGCCATGGCACAGCAGGTTGGCCTTCAGCGCCTTGCTCAAGGGCTGGAGGAGCCGGGGATCAAACCGCCGGCCCTCTGATTAGCTCACACAGCAGACTGGACTTTCAGACCCCAGGAAGGAATCCGATCCCGCGACAAGCCCCCCCCCGCCCCCCCAATCTTGTTACAGCCCCATAGGTGCTTTTGGATATAACGGAAGCGACGACTGCCGGTGTGCTCGGAGAAAGCGAGCGCCGCTCATTGTTCAGTGAACCAGGAAGTGGAGGTCACAGGCTCCGTGTTCAGTAGTTAAACACAACACAGAAGGAGTCAGGAGAGGTGAAACAAACAATACAAACCAATGCCCACTTCCTCGTCCCCTCCACATTTTTCCCTGAGTTACGGCAGCAGGTGAAAGAACGGGAAATTACAGACTGCCTGGCTGCGCTCTTCTCACCTGTCGGAATTAAACACACTTGGGCGGCCGCCAATGAGACCCGGTGTTCAAGAGACATCTCCAGCATGTGGTGCGAAAATGTGGAAGTGATCAAAGCTATTTATACCAGTTGCTAAGTTGCTAATCATAAACATTATAAAGTTTATGGTTAAACATCAAGAAACATCACGCCTCAAGTACATTTCTTTGTCGTCAGGGTTTAATAACGACATCTTAGGAATCATAGCAAACAATATATATATTAAAACCATATACCTTAACAAAAGCATAGGTAGCCCTGTCACATATGTTATTATGCATATATGGTGTATCGTCCACTGTTCAACAAAGACAGAAAACTGTGACGTGTGCACAGTCGAGAGGTGCTTTGCAACAGTGAATAAAAGGTTTTTCTATTTTCTACGATCACTTTCTCTCTGTTTATCCCTTCTGGAAGCCGCGGAGCACAAGACAACACGCAGTTCCTCACATCCCTCGCAGCTCGCGCTCGCACACGTCATGTGCACAGACGTACATTGCAGCATGAAAAATGCCATGTTAAGCCACGGGGCTTATTCTCGTAAAACACTATCTGCAGAAACAAACAAACAAACACAGTTGCTGCACGCTTAAACCCCCCCCCCCCCCCCCCACACACACACACCCATCACATATGTACACACAATACACACACACACTCACACCCTCCGCCATCGTCGCCATCAATGAACTGGACGACTCTGCGCTGCACCATCCGCTTCCCTGAACGTCTGAAGAGGAAGAGGAAGAGGAGGAGGATGCTGGTTCACTGTTTCATGTGACCGTCTGAACATCACGTACATATTAACTGACGAACACCCACTCTTCTTCATGTTGCATGTTAATGAGCCCCATTACTGCAACTGTACCATGTGACATCAGCATACATGTGACATCATCATACATGTAGACTCCATTTACACTTTCATAATCCCGCTCTATTTATGCGACAAGTGTTTTTTATTCGTATGAAGATGCAGCGGCCTTTACAGACCATGAAAAAGGAGACACACTTACGGCGGCAGGGAAAAGTGAGGAAACGCAGAAAAGGCTGTTTTCTTTAAGTTGTTTGGTAAAACTGATAGTGTGTGACTAAAGCCGCCTGGGCTGATGTGATGATGCTTCTTTTTCTTCTTGTTCTTTTGGGGGGGTTTGTTAAACTTTAAACAAACTGACATTTTGCAGATCATTTTTTGTTGCCATTTCACCCAGCCAGCGACGAGAAGACTGATATTTAGCACAGTGTTGTCCAACATTTAAACAAAGGTGCAGCCTCCTGAAATATCAGCGATATTTTTAGATGTTATGTTTTAAGGGGACTGAATAATTTAGGATCTGTTCAAACTAAAGAACCCAAAGTGTGAGGTGGAGATTATTCAGCTACATTAAACATAATAAATGGTCTCGTCCTCCTCCTGCATGTTAGCTTCGCGACAGTAAACTGTGATGAAAGTTTGCTAAAGTTTGCTACATTACTTGGGGTCTCGTTGTTTGTTTGTTAGCTTATAGCGACAAACGGGGTGCGGTTTGTGAAAAATAAAATACAACAGGATCATGTGTAACGAGAGTGGCTTTGAACTCCCGACCTCCGGCACGGAAGACGGCCGTGCTATCAAGGAGGCTAAAACCCATGGGCGCTAGCAGCTGTTGCTAGCACGTCTCTTAAGGTGTTGCAGACACCGTCCACCGTTGTACAAAACAGAACATGCAAGGATCAAATTCCTTTTCCAAATAGTTGTGCTTGGTGATTCATTCAATTTAAGCTTGTAACACCTGTATTAGTTTTGACCCCTTAATCTTTACATGAGCTAAAAAAGCTAACGTAACGGACGCGGGATCATTTGGATACCACGAAAAACTCAGATTGGGGCCCAAAAAGTGACTTCCCTGCTGCTAAAGGAGCTTTAGAGATGCTATCGAGCATCTTGTACCTTTCAATGCCATGCTAGCCGTCTCCCCATTGCTAGACTTTAAGCTAGGAGGATTTTAAATATCAAAACTCTCAATACTTTTGTGTCATGTTTTTTAGCTTTCACTTTTTAACCTTTTCCACTTAGTCATCATGTTGGAACCATAAAACCCAAAGTGACACACACACACACACACACACACGAAAAGAGCTAGTGTGTTTAGCTTGTGCAGTACACTGAAACCTTATAATCTGTCAGTGTTTCTTGTGATTGTTGCCGAAGCACTTTTATTTTTAATTGTCCCGACCGAGCGCGGCAGCACGCCCGAAGCTGCAGGTCTTAATTCTTATATGATAATTTGAACACGTTTACCGGTTGAGTTATTATAATATGTTCCTGCTGCTCGTTCGCTCAAAGTATTCCGCTTTTTGCTCGTTAATAAAAATCACCTAAGTGGCAGCAGATTGACGTGGCGCCAGCGACAGACACGGCTCTAAAATCCGACACACACATTCCGCGCAAAAAAAAAAAATACCAGCGACGCGCTTTGTGCTGCCTCGTCTGAGTGAGCCACCACCTGTTTGCGCCTCTCCTCCCACCCATATGCACCATGCGTCCTGCTCTTGGCACAAAATACCTCACAGATGCACGGAGCGGATTTCAGGGTCAGGGAATTGCGCAACTGTTCCTGAAACGGAACGGCATGGGCTCAGTAAAAATGTAAATGTTTTCATGTACATGAATCCATTTTTTGTTTTGTTGCTCATTCTGTAACCCCAGCAACAATTATGTTATTATATAGCATCTGTACATTTCATAACTGTAGCGGCCAACAACGCCGCCGGGGCCTTCACTTCCACAGTTATTTCCCGTTTGTCGTCTCGCTGCCGAGGCGCAGTGTCCTTTCTCGCCGCCTGCATCCACAAACAGTAAAATCCCATCAACTTAATGGATGAGTCACAACGTGGCACGGGTCCACTCCCTCCGTCCCTCAGCGGGTGTTGTTTGAGAAACTTAATGCCTGAGCAAACCGCTCCTTCCGACGTGATCATAGACTCTTACTGTCTGCAAAACTTTTACCTAAACTTAAAATCCATCCCCCATTCATTTGTGCTTTCTGGCGTGAGTAACACAAGCTGGGAATATTCGACCGTTCTCTTTCGGACTCCCACGTCAGTGACGTCGGGAGAATCTGAATCCTAATTGGCTTTCGTGACATTGTGTCCAATGAATATTTCAACGAGGGGTACACGGGAATTCTGTCTTTGCGTTCACTTTTATATGTAATGTCATCCCACGAAGAATTTGCTTCCTGTTTGGTGTGAACGCACCATTAGACTTTGCAGAAGCATTGAATTTAACATTCTGAGTGCAAATCTTACGTCTGAAAATATTCCTTATCTGCTCCTTGTCAAGCACTGCTGCTGGTGAACTTTTGGTTCAATATCAGAAGGAGATTGTGTATCTTTTTTTGCTGTAGAATACAACCCGTGCATTATACCATGCGTCGTTGTGCATTGGCAGATTTATTTTAAGAAGCAGTTTCCTGGTCAGGTAGTTCCTCAAACGGTCAAATCCCGGACCTCTGCAGCTGCTGCTCTTGCCGGTCGGGGGCCAGGCGCACAGAGGTCTCGACCTTTTGACCCGCCAAGCCTCCAAAATAGAGCCGCGCCCGCGGCCCGCCATGACCGGTGAAGTCAAACGAGCTCGCTCGGCCGGAAGACGCAGTCGCGTCAAAAGATTGTGGCGGTTCACTTGCGACGATGTACCGGCTGACAGACACAAACAGGCTGCCTGATGTCGCACTAACAGAGCTCTTATGGGACGTTTCGCCCTGTTCGCTCCTTGACTGACAGACACTTCTTGTTCTTTCTTTTCCCCCCTTCTGTTATCACAGAGGAGGCTTTTGAAATTTGACTGACAGCCGTGATCAGAAACCACCTGTCTCAGTGTGTTACGTGAGGAGGACAAACCAGACAGACAATATATGGACAACATGAATATAGACAATCTGTCGGACTGCGGACAAATCCGGCCCGGTTGTTCATCCCGGGTTTGAGGAGCAGCTGTGAGAACCGTCCACTAAATCCTCGGCACATAGAGCCCGGCAAGACTTTTTTATTTGATTTCTTTTCTTTTTGAGCCTGAAGGCTCTGCTCTCTCATCCCTATTTTTTTTTTTTGTAGCAATTCTTTCGATCTCATGCTTTCTCTCCATCTTCTTTTTGTCCTCTTACCGCTCTGCTCGTCTTCTTTCATGGTTTTTAGGTACGAGGAGGGAGAAGGGGGAAGATTAAAGGAAGCCCGCGCACTCTGTCCTCCAATATCATTAGACTATCTCTGATGGCATTATTAGTTTCTGCCGTGCACGCGTGTGTGATGTCTTTCCGCTGTATGTTTGAGTGATTTGCGAGTCCTTTGCCTGAGTCTATCTTTGTGTGTGCACGAATATGCACGTCTCGCCTCGCCTTCCTCTGGCACGGGGCCCGGGGGCCGCCCTGCCATCAGCCCTTCCATATTGAGCAAGACGTCCAATCTCCCCTTTGGCGGGGCGCAGGAGGGAGCTGCCCCCTGTTTGATGTCACTTCTCTTTTGCTCTGATCTTCCCCCACCAAAGCCTCACGCCAGCGCAAGTCGTACACGGTCGCTCAGATAATGGAGAAGCGCGTGGAGCACCGAGGAGCGGAGGTCTCGCACCACCTGCTGAATCAAAGCTTCAGCTTCTGCCGCCGGTTCTGCCACACTTAAAGGGCGAGGTCTGCGCCTTCTGATCTTGTGTTTAATCAACACGTTTAATTGGAGCCCAGAATTAACAGCGAACGTGCCTCAAAACTCCCCTGTCACCCAGGTGGTATTGAAACACCTCAAAGAGCCGTACTGCTCAGTGTTAAGTTTATCTTTATCTCACCTTCGCTCATCAAACTAATAGTGATGTCTCCATTCTTTGGTCTGCTGCACAGGTGCTCTCCAGAGTTTGAATACATAGACATAGATTATGATAAAAACATAGAGCCAGTGTCGTGATTTGACAGTGAATCAGTCCGTGTTGCCTCGGGCTCCATCTGTTTGCATGCCTGTACATGCTTGTTTGTTTACAAGGAACTATGAATGTGCAGAATACGCTGCATAATCTAGCAGATGTCTTCCCTTTTTACTTTTTGTGCGACTCGATATATGCCCTCGATATATGTCGTACATCTAAGGATTCCTTTTTCATTGAAGTTTTGACGGCAACCCATTTGAAATACTTCGCATCATCGTCATTTTCTTGCACCGCCTTTTGCATAAATGTGTGCATTTCAAAATGACCTGATGATGGAACACGCGGGGTCGGATGGTCGACCTCGCCATGCGTGGCCCTTCCGTCTCGGAGCTCGTCCTTCTGAATGCTGAACACGCCGAGTCCTCACTTCCTTCCACAAACCTCCGAGTGCGCTGCTGTTGGGAGATGGGGTGTAAGCCATGTGTCAGCGGGGCCATTAGTCCACACCCAAATGTTTCAACTGCTACTAGAGGTCAATTTATTTGGGCCGGAAACCTAAGGTCCCTGTTGTGTATTTCCTTGCCTTTCAATTCTTCACGCAACGCTGGTTTCTCATTCACGTGTTTGTGTGCAAGTCCTCCCGTGCACGTGTGCACGTGTCTGCAATGCACAGTCGCCACGGCCCCTGCAAGTATAATGCCGCCACAACCGGACTGTGCGCGAGCGGGCAGGCAATGCAAGATGGAGGGACTGAAAGATTGAGAGAGACAGGAGGACGAGGGAGGGGGCAGGGAGACGGAGCCTGCACAGTTACTGGATCCATAAAGGATGAAAAGGGCCTTGGCAGCAGTCTTAAGGGGCTAATAAAATAAAGTTCTCTCAGATTAGTTAGCTAATAGAGCTGTAACATAGTGTTGCGTCTTAATGCTGAGGGGAACACGGCCTCCTGTGTGCCCGGCTGTGATATAAGGGGCGGGGGGGGGGGGGTGATGAGGCAGGGAGAGGGTGGGTGGGCAAGTGGGCGTGAGGGGGGTTAGGCACTAACCGAGCACCTGCTGTGGAAGAAGCCCTCCGGGTCTGGTTATTCAGTCGGGGGCGAGCGAGGAGCGGAGGAGAGGGAGCCTACCTGGCATGAAATTACTCTCCCTGCAGCTTTAGTACTTACTGCACGAGATCAATGCACACGCTATACTAGCTACACGTGTTTCGGTGTGAGCTCCAGGAGGAAATTAGAGCTTTCGGCAAATGCTGGATTTCTGCTCTCTATAACTGTCGGTTGCTCATATTGTCTGGCGGGATGCATAGAGCCACGTCCACGTCTAAGAGTTGATATTGTGGAGAACTGGCCCAAATGTTGCGGGGTTTAAAGGTAATCCGCAACTTTTTCATGCGAGTGTTGCCATTTTTGTCACCTTTTGTTTCTCTTAGTCTCTGCCGACGAAATCCACAGTCACTCTCACGGTGTCGTTCATTCGGACCACATCTCGGGAAAAGCTGCGCGTCGGCTCAGCCTTCCCCTTCTGCTGCGCTGGATGAGTAAACTCGCTCTTTCCAGATGACGGGACATCCGCTGCCTTTCTTTTTGACATCTCCTCCGCCAGACAGGAGTGACCATGCCTCGCAGTCCGTCTTCCTCTAGTGTCAGTGCTCATCAGAGTGAGGTTTTGTGACGAGCGTAGGCTGCATGCAGAGTGGAGCTGTGTGCGGAGTGAGCCGGCATGTTGTCCGTCCGCACGCAAGGTCTTCAGATGAGCGGTGCTCACACTAGGAGACTAAATGCCTGGTTTTATTTCTCTCGGCACAACCGGGTTCACAGTATGCGGATGACGTCTCGAGGCGTATATTTGTGCAGCTCTCTGTCGGTCATGCCCTCGCACAATGAGAGCAACCGCAGGAGGCAAAATACCAGCCGGAGGTGGCCTTCCTCTTGAGATGAGGGAGTAAAAACAGGGGAATAAATGAAGCCCCCTCGAGAAACTGAAGTGGGCAGAGAGGAGCGGAGAGAGGAACCTTGTCTCTAATAACGGAGTGCGAGGAGCTTCCTCGCCGCTGTCACCATCGCGGGAATAGTTAAGGAGAGGGCCTCTCGGAGAGGGGACAGATTGAGTGCGTCATCCTTTATCATTCCGCCCTCACCCTCTGCCCCGCGGCTCCGCGCCCCCGTCGTCTGACTCGCGCGTCGCGTTTCTCCGCAGACCTCCACCCCTCATTGCTCTGCGATGTCTCACTAATGGCTCTTGTTCTTTCTCTTTTTCAGCTCGCGGAAAAAAACAAAACAATGGGGGCTGGCGTAGTTGTATTCGGGGGGGGCGGGGTACACGTGTGTGTGTGCGCTCGTGTCTTCTGCACGTTCATGCATGCAATGTGTCTGTGCATGTCATATAGTACTATTTTTCATTAGCAGGATATGTACACACATTTGCAGTGAAAATGGACATTTGAAACAATTCATCCATATATATGTATGTATATGTATGTGTATATATATATATATGTATGTGTGTGTGTGTGTGTGTATATACTGTATATATATATATATATATTAGAGCTGTGTGTCACTCTCATTGAACCATGTTGTAATGTATAGCTGTGGGAAATAGCAGCCCAGGATCCTAAAACAGCTTTTAGGTGCGTTTTGCAAATCTGTCGCAGAACAAAAAGAAATATGTAAAGCCCCCATCGGGGTACTCTATATACACGTATACATCCTCAGTATTCGGAGTTTATACGCGGAAACATTTGAGACGGCGATGATGACTTTGGTCTGGACTTGAGGTGCTGGCTTTGAGTGTCTTCGGTGGGAACGAAATGAATCAATCAAACGGATAATGTCATTACGTCGTGGGAGATTAAATGGGCTACAGGTCTGAAAGGCGGACGGCTGCATAAGGCCATTAATTGGACTGAAGCTATATGGCATGACAAAGTTGGCCCCATCCAGTCATCAGACGGTTTAATGAAACAAATTTTATTTCAAAAATTAAAAAAAAAATTAATGGGATGACAGAAAATCAGAGCATGGAGAAGTGTGCCGTGTCATGGCAACTGTCAAAAAAGCCTCAGCCTCCCAGAGAACACTGCTGTAAATGGACTTGAAAAAGGAAAAATTGGTCCTGAGGATAATTGCCAACTCCTGGACTTGTGAGAAGGACCGGCACCTGAGAGGCTCTCAAATGATTGGGAGCTCCCCGCTGAACTGGTAGCAGTTGTTTTATGTGCTGCATTGGAACACACACACACACACACACACACACACACACACACACACACACACACACACTCACACACACATTAGCAGAGTGGAACCGCTGCAATTTCTGCTCCGCGCTCAAATCATCCTGTAATCACTCTGCTCCGGGGCCACTCCAGGTTTTTCTATTTTCCACTTTGCAGTCGCTCTCTGTCTGAAGAGAGAGAAACCCCCCCCCGGCTAATTCACTCCACAGCAACTACGCGAAACGCTGCCCCTCGGTTGAATTACAACAACACAAGGCAATATGTAAAAAGCCGGGTGATGGCACAGAAATTCCGACGGGAAGACCGCGAACGCAGGTGGAATGGCCCAATGGCACAGGAGACGCGTCGGGCAAAGGAGATTCGCCGTTATCGCCGCTTTCTTAAGGCGCAGAGACAGTTGCAAAAACAGCGAGCCTGGAGGGAGAATAAGTATTATCCACCTTTGCATTACCAAAACCAGCTCTCTTTCACTTAGGACCAACAGATTGGCCCGGCGACATAAACAGCAGCTAAAGCCGGGGGGACAAAGAAATCAGCGAGCTCCTTGGATAGTATAGAGGAAATAACTCTGGGGCACTTCAGCAACACATACACTGTACTGAGCGATCCCAAAAGTGAATTACAAAGTTCGATAATGTCTCTGAATTCATCGCAGAGCTACGGAGGAACATCACGAGTTGCCACAGCATTATATATTATTTATTAGGATATATTATTCATTAAGTATCGAGCATTATTGTGCCTTTATCGTTGACAGTCAGAGAGATGACAGGAGACAAGGGAGAGAGGGAGCGGCCCATGGGATCAATTAATAATTCCCCCCCAAAATTGGGGGATACAGTATAGCGTCCGCAACACCTAACAGAAACTCGTTTCACTGTATCACGGCCCACGAAGCGACCAATAAAAACCCCCTAAATTCCTGAAATCTGTGTCAATGACATCCTCTCTGCATAGTGAATTCAGCGAGCAAGTGTATTCCCAAGACGTTCTGTTTTTTCCTCCCTATATTTAGCTTGTTCTTCATTCCGAGAGGAAGACGCCTGATTCTGAACTCTTAAGCAGTTCTTGTGCTTTTAAAAAAAAAAAAAATGAAATTGCCTGTGCCAGTGATTCTGAATTATCCTCCTGACCACTTGTTTGCACGTGACCCGGCACCCCTTCTGGACTTCGGGATCTTTGCCATTTCGCAGCGCTGCAGCTTGACCAGGAAAGCGGAGGAAGTTAAAGTCGGGCACCATTAATAAGGACTGAAGCCATCGGCCCCTGCGCTGCCGCTGATGCTGTAATGATTAATGAGGACCGGGCTTTAGCCTCAGTGGTGGTATCTCTGTTGAATTAGGCTCTGATTACGCCTGGCTGGGTCCCACTTGACAAATGGCTCTTGGGCCTAATTCATCCTTCCTTGAGCCAGGCCACGCGGGGATACACTACTGAATCGTTGGATGTGACGTCTATTATACAAGCCACCATTCATATTTCACTAACGTATGTGTATTTACATGTATGTCCACAACCTCCCTGTGATTTTATTGCCCTGGCGACGGCTCCATTGCCCCATGGGAGAGCCCCTTTCCTCCACAATTAAGATTTCACCATTAAAATGTAAACGACTGCGGCGCCTACTTTCCTACAATATATTGCCTTTTCCCTACGGGCCGTTTTTCTTTCCTCCCCCCATTAGGGCTTCGCGAAATGGATTTTTGTTTACTCATCATTATTTGGTTTCCATGGCTGGATAGTAATTTGTTAAGTTGAGTTTGGGGAAAGAAGCAGGAGCTGTTTGGTGTGACACCATGCAGAAGATTATTGCCATGCCCTCCGCCCCTCGGGGAAATTGATTTGAGAGGGAAAATATAATGCAGGGGAAGGCAGGAAGTGAAATCTGTAGTGGCTTTAGCCATGTTACGTGTCCAACCAAGGCGTCACAATGGGACTTTAACTGGCTGATTCATTCGGTGGACTGACTGATTGTCTGAGGCCCGGACTGGTTCGTGACTGACAAACCAACTTTCCAACAATATTTTTTTATTGGATATTGTTGTTAATGGGCTTTTTTTTTTTGCTCACTCAAACTTTGGTGCTTGGCAAACATGGTTAACGCTATGGAAATTTTGGCTGTGGCAAATGAAATATTGTTGGCGTTATAGGCAACGAAAGCACTCGGTTAAGATTAGTGTAAGATGGTTGCAATTGATCGCGGATGTCATGCTGCGTTCAAGTCGTAGACCATGAAAACAAGGTGAAGCTTAACAGCGCACCGTGGTTAGAAGGTGGCCGTCGTGTTCACAGTGTTTGTCTGCTCTGAAGGATGTGCAAATGACAAGTCATTGTGCTTTACGTCACTGCCACTCGAAGCTGAGGTCAATAAGCACTCGTGGCCGCCGCAGGCTTTCTGACGCATGCAGGAATAATGCAGAATGTACCTGTTTGTTGTTGTTTGTCAGATGCCTTTTTAGCCAAAGAACGTGGCTTCTGTCTCCGGTGGAGGAAATTCTGGATATTCTCTACAAACTCTGGTCACTTTCACTCGAGCGTTTCCTATCGGCCGCATTCACTAACTTGACCACATGGCAGGCTCGGATCGCAACACACACTTTAGGGAGTGTGACTCAATGGTCGGCTCAGGGCAAAACTACTCCACCATATCTTTACACGAGAAACCTTTCTTTGTTTGCTGCCGTATTAATATTTTTGAAATTGTACGCCCTTAAAAAACCACGGCTCCCGCGTCCTGCTTAACTTCCACACCAAGCCCGAGAATACATCGCCGTGTCATTACCCGGCGATCGCCCACTCTCCGGCCTGTTGACTTGTCATTTTGGCTCCGCTAGTCACCGTTCTGCTCCATTTCCTTAGCTGCAATCACACCGTCAGTATCTGAGATGGTGTTAAGCTGCGGCTCATTGCACCATGGCCGCGCTTGCTGGGCGTGAGCCATGTGGACGCGCTGGGCATGCTTCTTAGGCCAGAGGGAGGCAGCATGGGAGGCAGCGGTTGGCGACGGTCTCCTCTGCAGCTCTTTACCGTGTATTTTTCCACTCAGGAGGGCTTGTTGTTCACCGCTCAGCGGTGGCGGCGTGGTTCCTCCACCGGGCTAATTTGTCTCCCCATAATAAAACAGGACAGTGCTGGGCACACCGAGTGGGGGTCGGTGAGCTTGTTGTGCTCCAGCGCGGACGGGGGAAGATGAGAGGAAAGAGAAAAAGAGTGGAGAAAGAGGGAACATCTGCAGTGCGAGGAACCGGTTTGTGCAACTAGGGACCAAAGAGGAGAAGATGTTGGGCAGAGCCGGAGGAGGTTGGGAGGAGGCAACATTACGTGAATGGATGCCAGCGTTCCGGGCTGCGGGAAATGTAAAGACAGGGAACATTTAGATGTTTGTGTGTGTTTGGCTCTCCTTTCATTTCCTTTCTGTCGAAGCTATTCAAGAGTGAGCTTGCTACTCTTGAGGTCATGCTGCTCATTAGAAACCCGGGAAGAGTTTTCTGACGGTTGCGCGCTCAGCCGACCGGGGGTCTTTCCCGCATGGCAGTGCTCTCCAAAATATGCTGGATGTCCGCTGTGATGGAATCGGCATAACGATGACATGCTTTCATATGAAAAAAATACCCAAAATCCACATTACTTTCTCTTCGTCTTTTATCCCCGTTCCATTTTCTTTCCCCTCGTCGAGCAGCAGTATGTTTTTCGACTTTTATTTCTCCCCATCTCCTCCTCCTCCTCCTCTCTCTATGTGCATCGGTCAGTAATGAGCAGGTTCGGTTTCTTTTTCCTGCCAGAGGCATATTTTTTCTTCCCGTCTCCAACATCCTCCCGTACCCCCCTCTCCCTTATCTGTTATCTTGTTTTCTTCTTTCAAGGCCTCCTCTCCCCCCATAGACTCTCCAGGTTGCCTTTTTCCGTGTTTTTCTCCCATCTATCTGCGTTCACGTTCATTTTTTTAGTTTAAAGAACTTGAATTATATTCGGATTGTACTGGCAAATCCAACACGCACTGCACAATCGCCGGGTGTCTGCAGAAGCTGCCTGTGTTTTGCCCATGTGGTCCTCATCTGTCTTACAGGAGTGAAAATTGTATGAGCGCTTGTCTCAATGCCCTCAGGCCAGACACAGACAGCATCACCCACGACTCCGTGGAGGAATGTTTAAATGATGCATTCCCTCACGCTCGGTGTATAACAAGGAAGCAGGCATGTAAGCATACGTACGCTGTGGTATGGAAACTTGCCGTTTAAGGAAGAACCATCTGGTGTGCCCTGATTCTAAATGAGACTGCACACTCTGTACGTCCCTGTCGCTGTTGAAAAAGACTAATCTCACATGGTTGGTAGGTTTAAGAGTTTAGACTGTCTAGCAACAACTGCTTGTCTTCAGAAGCAAAAGCTCTGCGGCCTTGGCTCCGGAGGTGTAGCCTGTTGTCCACTAACCAGATCGGCCGTTCTATCTCGTTGTGTCCTTGGGCAAGACACCGAGCCCCAAAATTACCCCTTGACGGCTGTGTATGAATGATGTGTGAATTTAAAAATAGCTCCGCGCATAGAATCGGCGTATGAATGTGCTCGCGAATGGGTGAATGTGAATTTCAAAGTGCTCCGAGTGGTCGATAAGTCTAGAAAAGCGCAATATAAATGCAGTCCGTTTGCCATTCCATTCCATTTACTGTCGCCCTTTGGCCTCAGGACTGACATATTTTATTGTAACCTTGAACAAGCCTCGACTCCACAGCTCATAAAAAAATAAAAAAATAAATAAAAGAACGACGTCCTTAAGGCTCGGACATACTGGACGGCGGACATGTTCATTTCCACATCCTCACTCCATTTTGGTTAGTGGCGGCGATGCACCGTTGCCAGCCGCCATGTAAAAGTGAAGAAGTGGAAGAAGAAAAAACGACCAAAGCAGCTGCCCACGGCAGGAGCTGCACGGGGCAGCAATCAACACCCGACGCAACCTCACCGCTTCCGTGCAGCCACCTGAGGGACGTGTACCACGACGAGAGGCAGTTGTAGAAAAGGTCTGCTGGACTAATGAAGCGCTTGTCCACGAGCATGTGCCGTCTGCAATTACATCACGAGGACCAAAGACATGGAGGGTATGAAGTGACCTTTAAAAGGCATAGAACCTATAGATGGGCGACATGCAGGGAAGAGTGCCACTGATGGCCAAGGTGATGCGTGGGAGAAGAAGTTGGACGGTTGAAGTGGATACGGAGAATTGTACAGTCTCAACGCTGCGTGGTTAAACCCCGGCGCTGTTCTATTCCATCCGGGGAAGTCTGGTGAATTAATTTGCATGCAGGCAGTGCCCACAGTCCAAGAATTAGGGACGGGCTTTGTGTCAGGTTGAAAGAGAGGTCAGGTGAGCCGACTACACTTGTTCGGCATGCAGTGCAGAAGAACAAAGCCCTCGCTGATTAACATTGTTATTCATTCATGAGAAGGAGCCCAGCGAGGCAGAGCCCATTTGTCTTAGAGATACATTTAACAAATGCAAAAGCAGCGGGGGGAATAAAAGAAACACAAATCTCCTCGCGAGAGACAATCGAGCGATCGTGCCCCCTCCGCTCAAACCGAACCGATGGCGTTCGAAAGCTTGTCGGCACCTTTTGTTCAAACGTAGTGTGACATTGTGGCGGCATCGGGTTTTTAGGGATTTTAATTAGTCTCAACATACGTCTACCTGTCAGACTTTCAACAGGGCCTAAAGACATTTTTTGTCATCAGATACAGAATTTACAACAAAAAAAGTAAAAAAAATTGCCAACCAGCAATGGTGGAAAACGGCTGAGACAAGATTATTTTTACAAAATGACGAGAGAAGGCATCGGTGAATGATGCAATGTGAATATGAATCTATCCATAACATCAATATGGAATATTGGTATATGGCAGTATTCACGAACATATTTGGTATAACAGGGATTTAAAACTGTGTTTGATATTTGACCAATTAAGTTCAACTTAATCATTTCCATATGTGACCTGTCAATCGAGACGTTGTGTTAATTCTGTCACGATTCAAGTCGTATAATCATATACACGA
>NC_061530.1:17337500-17467500 GCF_022379125.1 Scophthalmus maximus
ATGTCAGTTGCCGACATTCTATTTATTGAAAGAGTCCTAATGCTTCAGCTTGTGAGCAAAATAGTTAGTTTGGTAGGTAGTTATTTTCGCGGCCACTCTATGTGGCACAAAATAAAACTGTCCAGTGTTTCAGCTCCATTTCAGGGTCAATTATATTGATGCAGTCCTCTCTGTCATTTCCTAAAATTAGGATTTACGGTATGAATGGTAAATCGACCGATTTAATGCAGCGCCTTTCTAGCCTTAATGACCACTCAAAGCACTTTACACTACCAGTCGAATTCACACATGTCGCACATTCATTCAGCGCTTCTCCATCAGACGCACTCAAACACCAATGGCACAATTTACGATTCAGCATGTTGCTCGAGGAGACTTCCAGTCATGAGCCTGGGATCGACCCGCTAAAGTTCGCTTTTGTTTGGTAGTGCGCCATTTTAGTTTTTGCTCTAACTCCTTTGTCGGTGGAGCTCAGGTAACAGCAGCATTGGCAAGGTGACCAGAGCCCAGGCCACAGGACACTTCTTCACATTTTGTTCCTTTCCGTTTCCTCTCCAGAAAGTTGCCCCAGGTACAAAACATGAGGCATATTTTCTGTCCAATGCAGAAGCTCAGACAGGAGGAAGCAGTCTCTCGTTTTAGTTCAATTAATTAAACTAAACGCTTCACATGCAATGCATATCACCTAGTTTCAGATAAGCAGTCTTTGAAAAGTGGGCCCAAATTGACTTTCCTGTCACCCCTAAATCTTTATGACGGTCACGGGACGTGGCATATCTGTTGCAGTGCAATTCTGCTCGCGGAGCCACAAACGCGTCACAACAAGCGCTCGCGTGAGCTTCATTATCGACTGGAAACGGCTGCCGAAGTGGTTAGGATTGATTAAGTTGGACAACGTGAGCGTTTGCAATCAGGCTCACGCTATACCACACTGACCCTGGTCGATAATATAATGCATCCCCCCTTCTCAAAATAGTCCGTCCCCCCGCCCCAGCGCTATCCTTTACCGATGCCTCTCCTCAGACCCGATGTTGGCACCAAAGCAAATTCTTGAGTCTCACGCGGCGAAAATTTCGTCACATTTCCGAAAACTCCATGATAGAAATACGGTCAAAATAAAAAAAACAGCCCAAATACCTCTCACTGTGTGAGACCCTTTGATGTCATTTCACGCTGACAAAAAGGCCTCGGTGGAATTGCCTCGACTCAGACGTCATTTCATCATTTGCGAAACAGTGGCAGTAAGATAGATGGTTGTCAGTAATGAGCTTGAATGTTCAACGTTTAAGACAGAGGGGGGGGAAAAAAAAATCAAAGGCCAGTTCTAAAGCGGACAGAACAACAAAAACAATCTTTTAAAAATGGTTCAAACCTTCATTTGTAAACCTGATCGAAAAATGCGTCTTCAGTCAAACGCGGGGTTCTGAATTTTACATGGCCAAAGTCTGGATGATGCAAGCGGCTCCCGTTGTGCTCTGCGCCTCGCAGTTTTCCCCCCCTCACAAGTCAAAGCTGCATCATAAACTGGAGCACGTAGTTGTTCATGGATGAGGGGCCCGTCGTCCGCAAAGCGCCCTCCTGCCCAATCAGAGAGCTCCCTGGCTTTTCCATCCTCCATCAGAAGTTCACGCCACGCTAACGCGATGCAGCTCCCGTCTCCCGCCGCACTGTTGGCATGGTTCGAACTGGTGCTTCGGTTCCAGTGTCACGGAGCGTGATTGATAGATCTCACAGTGGCTGCTAACAGGAGGTCTCCTCAATTTTCTTCTTCTTCTTCTGCATGGAAAATCGCAACATCTGCCTCGAACCCTTCATTTTGGGGAAGCCATCAATCATTTCAGGCAAAACCTGCTGTTCCACTAGTGCGCCGACAGGTTACAGTCCAGCGGACGTGACATGGATAGATTGAAAGCAACACCTGTACTCTGTCTGTCACACTTCAGTTAGGATGAAGACAAGCGGAAACACCTGCATGTGTTTGTGTTAATTCGCTAACGTGTATGCACGCGTCAAAAAGAATCGCGGGGGGGTGTGCGCTGGGATTGGGTCTTTGCTGCGGCTTAAGACGCATCGAATGTTTGGGGAAATCGATATGGTTGAGCTGTGCACGCCCCGTCCTAGGTCGTGCCCCGACAAACTGCACCGGGCTCCTGCGGTGTTGTCCCAGAAGCTGGCGGGGATTTGTACACACCGCGTGAGATGCATGGCGGAAGAATTGCGGGAGTGGGGGGTGGGGGCGGGTTCAGGCGTGGCCAGGTCAGGGTTGCTCCTGGTGGACTGTGCAAGTGGCAGGGGAGGTGTAGAGAAAGGGGGCGTCTAGCTCAATGCTGGTTAACTAACACACAAAAGATTATTGCACCGAAGATCACGCGAGTTCAGATTTGTTCTCCAAAGAAAAGACAGTTATATGAGACTGTCCAATGTGTTTGTAAGCTTTTGAACGTGATTCATCTGCCTTGGTGCAAAGGAAAGACTGAAGGTCAACAACTGTTGTGTATGAACAGTGGCATCGTGTTTAAGGCACTGATCCATTGCAGTAATTAATCGCCGGACCCGCGGCGAGTCTTGTCGGCTTGACGCAAGGCGGAGTGCGTGGAGGAGATATTTGCAGCCCTCGAGTACCAAACCAAGCAGCGTTAAGCAATACCTTTCAATTAGCGCCCCCTGCCTCAGAGACAGCGCTGACGGGACAGAGCTGTGCCCCCCGACAGCCACAGAGATCTGTGATTAAGCACCGGACTGGAATGGAAACTAGCGGCAACCTTTACACCATGGAAACGGTGTCACCGCGTCGTACTGTAGCAGCGTTCGACCGGGGCGTGGATGTCGGCTGTAAGTGGGCTGTGGTGTGTTTTTGAGTGGCGGTCAGTTAAAATGGAAAACGAGTGCTATAAATGTATGAATTGAAGGAGAGAGAGTGATGAGACCAAGTGAACCGTCATCAGTTACATGCTAAGTGGCTCTATCGATCTCAGGACCCTCGTCAGTTTCTTCTGGCACATATCGGCACAGCGGCTTTTCAGACATTTACACTCGGGTGGAACGCACAGTTTTTAGGTGTTATTTTGCCTCCACCAGGTGTGTTTTTTTTTGTTGAAAAATGGCACAGGATTGTGCAAATTGTTGCATTGCACCGTCTGATAAAGAACTAAATGCAGAAAATCGCTCTAAACGTCTCATTAGTGGGTCAAGCGCAGGACTTTCACCCTCGAGGTTGTTAGTGACTTATTTTTAGACTAAAATGACTCATTAAAAAAAACGTTCTTTTGTTTATTATATTTAGTTTTCAGTGGCACTTTGGTAAAGTGTATAAGATTTGGGTTGGAATAGACTTTTTCCCCCGCAGAGTGAACCATTTGTTTGGAAAGCCAGAGTTTCTCCCAGGGGCGTCAGTAGCCACACTGGCTAAACACCACAGGCTCAAATAGCCTTCTTGGCCACAGACACCTGGGTGCGAATGGCATGTGCCGGTTTCTCTAAAACCTTATTTTCAAGGAGAATCTAATGTTGGTATGATAGCAGTGCTGAAAGGAGTTTTGTTTTTTTTGCCAAAAGTTTAATATCAAACTTACTGGTTCATAAAGTCCAAAAAATTCTAGTGAGATTCTAACAATTTCATGATTCGCGGAGACACAGACCAAACTGTTTATGATCAAGGCCAAATCATGTGTTTTTTTCTATTTTCACATTGAACTCGAATGAGCCTCTCGGTTCGGTGCGGCCAACAGATATCAGCTATGCTGTTCTGGAACCGTGCGAGAGCCCACTACTCAAAACGGGAGGCACAGACAAAGACCCGCTGCCCACCAGTCCACATGTCAAAGGCTTTTTATGAAAATCCCCAATGTGATTCAACCCGATCCAACCGACAAAGTCCCCCTTGTATGGCTTGTAAAAAAAAAAAGCACAACCAGAGTGTGTGTGATCGCAGCTGCCGAGCCCCTCATCATTGATGGATAAACAGCAGAGAGAAACGGCCGACTGCGGCACAATTAGGACAGAATGCTCGCGATAAGCATCAGAACCCCCCCCCCCCCCTCCAGTCATAACGTGCCGAGGGCACAGTCGAGGTCCACCCGCGCGCAGGAGCCTTTCTCCACCCCTGGCTTTTGCCGTTTGGAAATCCTAACCATTAATGTAATGTCCCCGAAAACCTCTGGCAGGAGTGTGCTCCCGCTCTGGCTCTTAACGCCGAGCTTCTTTCTTCTGTGTCTCGGCGCACGCTCTGGCGTGATGGCGACTCTCTGCGAAGGCAGTTAAGCTCTGTTCTCTGGTGCAAACTTTCTTTTTCCTCCACCCTCCGTTGCCAAACCACCGCTGGCCCAATGCAATACATATATATTTTTTAAACCGGATACAAGTGGCCCCGCTGGCGTGGCTTTTCCAGAGCGCTTACTGCCTCTTCTCCACAGAGCAGAACGTCTGTCACCTGACCAGTTGGTAGCTGTTTTGTAGGCCACGTTTTTTCCTTCCGTCTCCTCTTCAGCTGTCCGCGTCGTCTGTCCGCTACCTGGTAGAAAAAAAAAAACAACCTCCCGAGTGCAGAGACGGAGACAAACACTGGGACGGCGCTCGGCACAAGAGCAGCTGTGGGGCTGAACGAGGGCCATTCGTCACTGTAAACTGACTCGAGGAACTGAATGCGTATGCTGGCGCGGCTGATCTGCCGATTAGTTCAATAATACCCAATAACCCCGGGGGCCCCTGAAATCTCGTTCATAGTAGAGACGCGGAGGAAATAATGTAAGGAATCTTTTCATGTCGCAAATGGAAGTTAGTTTCTCTATTATAAAATATAAATGGTGTTCTTTTTTTTAAGTCAGCGGGGGGAAGGAGAGCCGCAAATGTGTCAGCTGCTAAGTTTAGCAGAAAGCCCCCCTTCTTCTTTTTTTCATTTTTTTTTTCATTCATTGTTGCATTGTTCCGGACTATAATTATTTTGGCTCTGGGGGAAGTGGCTCTTTTACAAGCTGTTTTAAGGTTTCGGTCGGTTTCTGAGGCCTCTGCCCCCGAAGGCCTTACAAGGGGGTGAAGGCGCAACCCTGCTATTTCATCTCCATATATAGTCAGGCAGCTCCACCACAGAGTCGGGGCAGACTGCCTGTCTGGCGCTGGACTGGGTGTGGCCCACCCCTGCTCGCACACAGTGGGCAGCGGGGAGGATGGAGAGCGCTGCGAGCTGCAGGACTTTCTCTCGCATAGACTCTCACTGCCACCGATTTTACCCGTCCCCGGAGCATGAGCTTAACATGGAAAAACACGAGCATTTTTTAAACCCTTGCCACATTCCTTGACATGCATATCTCATAGCCTAGATGCTGAAATATTAAGATCCCCCCCCCCCGTTGAATATCAAACGGCATGGCATTAAACTTCCTGCTGCATGTATTTTAACAACAAGCCTGCACGGAAAGCCGTGCGGTGGCCTCGGACGCCCTCGCCGCATGTCGCCGGCCCTGTTTCTTTTGTCTGGTGCAAAGGTATGTAGAGGGAGGAACCTAAGTACGAGAGTGTATCAGGAGGAAAGCGAGCTGCCCCCCTTCTCTGGAAGTAGATGGGGAGTGACAGCCACATTTGCTCGGCTCCGTTGAAAGAGAGTGACGGAGAGGGTAGAGCGCATCCCCGGAGAGACGGGGCTCGAGGTTAGGCGAGGAGTACAAACATATTTACTGTGCACACAAAACCTTCCCCCCCCCCCCCCCCCCCCCCCCTCCACCGAAGTCAAGAAGTGCACACATGACCACGCAGTCCCGTGCCCCGACCGTCCTCCCACAGACGCGGACGAGGCCGCTCATCCGTGCGCTGGCAGCGAGAGGACGGAGAAAGAAAGATGAAGGGCACACATGAAAGTGACAGGGAAAACAGGAAGAAAGAGGAACATCACACACATTGAAAAGAAGTCGGAGAGATTGATGATGCAAAAAGAGAATTAAGCAGGCCCTTCTTCTCGCAGCGCGCTTGTCGTAGAAATTGGTTGACGCGTGAACTTTAGGCCCTCGCAAGTGAACGCCGCGCGGAGACAGCGAACACGCCTCTTTGTAAAAGTAGCGAGAAGTAGCGCGTCGGCTCTCTCCGTGGCGCCGCAGCTAAACGCCCCTTATACCTTCGAGGTGTAAGCGCCATCCCGCTCCAAGGGCGGATTAAAGGGTACGGACGACTTCAGCCGTATTTTTTTTTATTTTGGAAGGGAGGAATAAGAATTGGCAGAGAGCGGCGGTTGTGTTGGGTGTGAGTGTGAGCGGCAGAGATAGAGACTGTGTCTGTGGGAAGGTGGTACTGGCTGAAATTGGCTCAGTTATTTTCCCCCCGCACTCTTGACATCTCGCTGTGTGTGCGTGAGAGGCATTATGGATTCATGGGCTCCAGGGAACCAAATGAGCTCCCGTCACCTGAAATTTACACGAGACAGAAATCACTTATTCTCAACGTATTCTTTTTTTTCCCGTGGCACTTCCCTGATAGGTTACCTATTTTTTTTTTTTTCTTCTTCTGTGCCTCTTTATTCTTTACACTTCCCTTCTCCCATATAATCTCCTCCGCCGAGGCACAATTTCCGTGGCAACTTGGTCACACATTTGATTCAGTATTCTATATCCTCGGCTTATTCAAAATCCACTATTTTTTCCTGCCGCCGTCCTTTTTCCTAAGTAGGTCGCCTGTCTGACGGTGCGACGAGCGAAGCTGTAACCCTCTCCGGTTCAGCACCCGGGTACCGGGCCGGAATAGGGGGCACTGGGATGTGGGTGTTGTGTCCGCAGCGTGGGGGCGAGGCAGACTCACATGGATCAGTCTGAGCGGTGGTCCTCTGGGGAGCACACTGGCCCACTTCATGAGAGTCAACATCAGGCCTCATGTGGCATCAAGCGCCAACTGGGTATTGCGACAGGATGGATGGACCGGGGGGGGGGGGGGGGGGGGGGGGGGGGGGGGGGGGGGGGGGGCGGTGCCCTGTGGGAGGCTCTATCCTTACATCTGTTTGTCTCTGGTGAGTTCTCAGGGCCGTCTCGGAGCCCAGAAGCAGCCCGCGCTCGTCATCCTCGGCCTATTCCTGTCGCAACAGCTGGTTCCGATATTGTGGCTCTCGTGATCCCGTAATCGCAGTCACAATGGCCTTCTCCTTTTACTCGCAGTCTGCGTGACATTCCAGACCCATGGCCGCCGCCGTCGTCATTCCAACAGACCTACAACTCATATTCCGCACTAAACCAATCATCCGTCCCTCCACTCTGCTGTTCTTCTGTTCTTCTCACCCCCCCCCCCCCCCCTTCGTCATTCCCTCACACTTCAGACACCTGATACCGTTGATGGAGGTTTTCCCTCAGGCCCAAGGCCAAGCGGTTTCTCCCCGAGGTCCCAGGGCCCCCGCCGGCACCACATGGCCCCAACAGCTCCCCACATCACTGGAGGGCCGTGTTCCCTCGTGTTCTGGAGGTCACACCCCCTGACTCAGATGTTTCCCTTTTGGTACATTTGTGTTTTCTCTTCAAACACAACCAATCCCTCGAGCAGCTTCCCCTCTGGCGAGGCTCCGTCTTTGCCAGATTTATTCAGGTGCTCCTTGGGTGTATTCATTTACTGCGTGGAATGCACCTTAACTCGACGCCCGTATTTCGCCAGGAAGCGGTGAATCCAGCTTGGATTGCTCCTTTTAAGGGGCTCAAGGTTAAACGCGGTTTCAAGAGACGCGCCTTTGAAATGTAAATCTTTGCGTTATACTGCTGCCTCGGCAGCGAGATCTGTACAACTGAGAGCGGCGATCATGAAGTCTTCGCCGTCTCGTGCCGGGATATAAATCAGCCTCTACTGACTTTCTGCTGACTGTCATGATTGGTTTGTTAAACCCGCAAATTGCATCGCCGATGGACAGACAATAGCCTACCAGCTTCCTAGCGATCGCCAGATATTATTAAGAAGATTAAATAACAGTCAGATACTGTTTCCGAATTATGGGGCTCGATTAGGGGCCCTCTTGTAGTATTGTTTGGGCCAGTTACACACCAGTTTGACAGCAATAAAATATTGAACTGTCAATAGCAATCACGGAGGCAGTTGTGCATACACAACTTGTCTTACTGATAAAATATGAATTCCCCAATGCACACTGTGCGATTAATCAAAACACTAGAAAGCAGCTACTAATTACTCCTGAGTGCTTAAGAAACATTATGTCCATAAATAAGCATATTTGTTTCTACACAATTTGATTTCATTATTCAGTGTGTTTGTTTTGCCTCAGCTATACTTGCAGTAATTATTTTTCTCATCAACATTTCAATAGGGCTCTTTTTTTTCTCCCTCTCTCCTCATAAACTTTTCTCAGGTTACAGGCCTTTCATAATTGATGTGCTTAAGCCCGGATGATGAATCTATTAATATCCTTGTGTAAATTACTCTGTGTCGAGCAAGCCGCATATATTTATCACCCTGACGGTTTTCTGATGAGGGAACTTAAATTAAAACATTTTATCAGACCGAAAAAAAAACCATTGGGACAACATAGTTTTTGTGAGCCGTCCCTCGCTGTCATCTCGCTGCTGGGGCTCCGTAAACACATAAAGTTTAGTTGTTGTGTTTTTTTAAAGCAAGACACAAAAGGAAATATACAAAGAGAAGAATATTGTTTAAACATATAAAGACTGAAATGAAGTATCTGGGACAAATGAAAAATCAATCAAAAAGCCTGTCACGGGGGCCGTGTGAGCATTTCACCAGCTCTTTTAACGGCTTTGTTATCCACTTCAAAAGGAACCCTCTGATCCACGAGAGGGCTCGGAAACGCAGTTTGGATCCGTTTGGCTCATTTTTTTCTTAGTTGGAAGTGAGAACGTGAAGCTGTGCTTTTTCGGTCCTAACGCAATTAAAAAAAACTGACTGACTCTTGCGCCGTCATGGGTGAGAACGGGGTTTATTGTTTTTTATGACCGAACGTCGCGCGTGTAAAATTGCCAACAAAGAACCCGAGAAATGTCTCGCCTTGCACGAGCGGCCACGTTAATTGAGGTGTCACAGAACTGCGTTTTCCTCTCGCTCCCCTTATGTTGCTCCTCCTTCTCTTCTTCTGGTGGATTCTCGTCCCGTGGCCGGAATGTGCTCAACGCATATGTTCCAAGTGGTCAACTCTCAGAAGCTTGACCCCAGACCTTTTTGATTATTGATGTCTGACTCGCCTCTCCAGGCTTCAGCACTGCGCGGCCGAACAGGAATGTTGCTACTCTGGGCCCGAACCAATCAATTACACAGGCCGCCGACCTGTGTCACCCTTTGACCTTCACCAAGGAGTCCACATGGTTCAGGTTGTCTTTGAGAAGCCATATGTAGACCTTGGTACATTATTCCAATTCTTGGAAGTGTTATCTATATATTTTCTGAAGAGGATCCAATTAGGACATGATGTCGACCCGTCAGATAATTACTGGACCAATGATTGAACACGCAGACTGATATAGGTTACATCATATGAATGGTTTTCTGTTTTGAAATGAAGTACTAAGATAAGCATTTCGTACTATAGGATAAAGCAGTCGTCAACTCTACCAAACTTTTTTACTATTTTGGACAAGTGTTAGTGCGTGTGTCCTGTGACATCACCATGAACCATAATTCCTTCCGCCTTCAATTGCTGGCCGTACACCGTCGATTGAAGTCACCATCTTTGAACAAGGACAGCTCTTTATTACCTTGTGTAATCCACTTAAACCCACATCCTCCTGTTGGGCTGCACAAATGACCACCTGCACTGAGCCCTACTCTGAATCACTGCACGTGAGAAATAATGAGCCTCATGTACAGTACTTTTTTTCTTTTCTTGCCCTAATTATGTAGAGAGCACTTAGCAAGACGTCATCCTTTTTTTTAAGTTTCTCCCCTACTTATCAAACACTTCAAAGTTAATCTGGGGATAAGAGGTGAAAAGGTAAGAAAACACAGAACATTCTGTCTCTGAATACCTGGTTGAAGGCGGTGTAAAGGGAATGCAGCAATTAAAGACATTAGAGTAATGACTCAGCCACCATACAAGAGGAGAAATCTGGCCTGCCAATCAGCCCAGACTGCGTTGAACATGAGTGTCTCAGTTTTTCTGTTTTAGCGTCAACCCTTTTGAATTCATGCGCAGTGCGATAAGTACATGGCCGTTGTTGCCAACAGCGGGATGGAGAATCTTCACAGAATGGGAACATTGTAATCCTGCAGGGAGGCGAAACTCTGCTTGCGTCCTGTTCTTTATGGTCTTTATACTTAACACGATCACCGTTAAAGGATGGCACACATATAACTTCTTTTTTTGGCGTAAATTTCTTAGGGGATTTTTCTTCTTTTTTTTTGGCATCCTTGGTCGAGCTGCTTGGCGAGACATAAAAGACCTGAACTAGCGGAAAAGAACAAGGAACGCTTCAGTCAAGTGCAGACCTCTGCGCCAAGGCCTAATTATCTCCCCAGGTACACTAACTTTTTACTTTCAGGGTCGACACTGCACTGGCTGCATGAAGGGATGGCTCTGCGAGGAGCTGGGTGACCAAAACCACGAGACTTTAATTCCTGAGAACGAATCTGGCGTTTAGTGAACCACTTTTTGGCCACAAGTGAATGGACAAACCAACAAATAAAGATACGTAGTCGCAGACGATAAGAAGCGGAGACATTCCATTGCCGACACAAAGTCAAGGGAAGGACATGATAGGAGTTTGGAGATGGAAGCAGTCGAAGAAGCGCTGGGCGGTCGGGAACAAGCGCAACAAATGTGCTTCAAATTAGCCGGGGCCTCGAGGAATGCGGCGCGTGAAGGAGGCCAGAGATAGTCTTGCAACCCGATCCCCCAATGACACCAGCATCTCTTTTGTGCAACCCACCAAACTCCCGGCACTGTGAGTTCGCCCGGTGCCTCCGACCACTCCAATCAGACCCGGAACAGCGGTGAACGAGAGGCCGGCTCAGCTCCCCGGTGCCCCTCTCCGTGCTCCACGTCGTCCCTCGTTAGCAAAGGTCTGGCGTTCGGCTAATGACCGACGTTTCCCTCCTTTCCTTTCTTCAACTCAAACGCAGTGGTCCCGCCCCTTTGTCTCTGCTCTGCTAGGTGAAACCAGGACGGTTTAAATTGTATGGCAAGCGTACGTCATCTTCCACTCTTTACTCCGGGAATTGCAATGTGACACCTTTTGACCCCGAGAACGGATCAGGGATGGGGTTCTTTTTTTTTCAGCTTCTGTCTCACCTTTTCTTATCTTTTTTGCCAGAGCTATCCATATTCTCTTCCACAGATTGCTCATTCTCTGTTCACTCGCCATATTCCTTTTTTCCCCCTCTTCTCTGTGTCCTCCAGAACACATTCTTCATTAGTTACACTCATGCAGCTGTCCTCTGTCCTTGCATTTTGCACCTGTTATGTCTCTGGGGTTCGCCGTGCCCCCCCCCCCCCTCCCCCCCAGACATTATCCCAAGCTAAGCCACATTTAGTCTGCATGTCTGGATTCTATCTCACTTGTCTTCTTTTTTCAAGGTTATACGATGAGGTCATCCCGTGTCAAATCAGACAGAATCCAGGAAGGTGGTCGCAGGACTGCCTCAGATTATTCTCTTTCATAGTTCGTCTCTTTTAATGTCAGCGACCTTGTTTTGTTAAAAGCGCATTCACTTTTCAGCGACATTTGCGTCATTCTTCGCCTGTGATGCAAGTTAAATTCAAGATTTATTCATCTGAGTTTTGCTGTCTGAGCAAGAATGTTTAAGAACATTTACATGACGTCATTGGGGTTAAGGTTCTCTCTCTCTCACACACACACACACACACACACACACACACGGTGCCTGGCGGGATGTGCATTGTTACGCAGCATTTGCATAATGGTCATTTACATAGGGCAGAACCGTTACAGGTAATTCAATCTATATGTAAAACACCGTTGCTTGGTGCGGCAGGTGGCCGGCGACAGCTCAGCTAACCTCCGCCGCCCGGAGCACCCGCGTCGCCCAAATCAATTAATTAAAGCCGGCAATGAAACCCAATCCGGAGCCGTATTACAAAAACCAAAAGTCAAACCTGTGCAGGGCCACGATCCATCGATCATCTGCTGTGTTGTTGCCATATTTGCCACCTTCCAAAAAGCTGCAATATATTGATTCATTTAGGACATCATTAGACATGCACTGCTTTTTTGACCTGTTAATTGAATATAGAGTCATGCGGATTTATTTTATGCATGAAGTGGAAGCTGAGATTAAAGTGCAGAGGTCGCGATTTATGTCCATACCCATGTAATTTGCCTTATATAGGCAGGACATTGTGGCACAGTGAACTGCCACCTGACTGCTGCCCCATAAGCATCCGTCAGTGTACTCTGCTAACACACACACACACACACACACACACACACACACACACACACACACACAGATTCTTACACACCAACACTATCTCGCCTTTACTTTTTGTTTGCCAATCACATTATCACGCTGTAACACGGCGCCGACTGCCGATCCGTCACGCACGCGAGCCGTCAACCATAATGTTATCGTGATAATAAGCATCTATTCATCCGCGAATGACAGCCGACTTAATTTGAATCGACGGACTCATTCTGATTTGTCAAGTTCACGAGCTGCCACCAAACAGTAGCGACTCAGCCCCTTTTTTCATTTTTTTTAACGGAGCATTTATTTTAATTTTATCCCATTTGCAGGCCATTGTTTTATGTTTGACTCGTCTTTTTTCATTTTTTCTTCTTCTTTTCTCCTCATTTGCCATTGTCCTCTTCCTCTGCCACTTCCTCTTCATGAATAATTCAATGAGTCATACATAATTTAGGGGAAGCAGCCAGAGATTTACACAGCTCTTTGTGTCACTGAGTTTTGTTTGGTGGCATATTCAATAATTGTTTAATATATCAAATTGACTGGGAATTGGGAGCGCGGGCCCCCGCGTGCAGCCGCTGCCTGATATGTCGGAGTGTGGCAGCGGCGAGCGCCAAATACTTTCGGTACAGTAGGAGACCCCGCGTGTCTACCAGGGGAACTTCCCGCTCGCCTCCAACAACCATAATTCCTCATCTTCCTTTTGGCTGGAAGGCTTATTTTTTTAGGAATTCTTCGCAGCACGAAGTCCGAGCTGATGAAGTACAGAGCCACTTCATTGTCAGTCATTGTGTCAGGGAATTGGTGTCGGTCTCATGCTCTGTTCCATATGAGGGGTGATGTGAGGGTGCCACAAATGTGTCGGACAATCGTCCTATTTGGTTTAGTTCTTCCATTCGTTCATATCCGTGAAAGGGGGCGCGGAATTCAAATCCAACAAAGATTGCTAACATTAATTTCACTTTTCACATAGGGACCCGGCATTAGATTTGCCGGTCCGTCCCTATTCAGCAAAATGTGTGTCGTTCATCCACATGGGATTTGCCAGAATTGTGAATTTTTGCACTGTTTTCCCATTGTGTATTTTCGAAAAAAAAGATTCATGCACCGTGCTAGTGACGCGTGTTATTGTCCCTAATATTTCTGGCTTTCAAAATGTGTATTAGCTTTGGGATGCACCTTTGTGTTATTTGTCTGTATAATGATCAGTTGAGATAATCCCGTATTTGGTTTTCTGGCAGCAACATCAACAATATACACATACATATACATACACACACACACACACACACACACACACACACACACACACACACAACGCAATGCAATAAAATCTGATCCTCTGGCAGCTTTAGCTACCATCCAAACATCCATTGTTGTACCCGCTGGGTGTGTATTTATGACCGAGGGGAACGTCTTTGTCAAGTCCTATTTAATGAACTACTTCTCTCAACCACTTCCCTTCTTTCATAATGTGACTTGTCAATTCTGCCTATGCTCTTTTCTTTTTCCAGGGGAACTGGTAGTCAAGTATTTGTGCACGGTGCTAATTCTATTTTGAGTTTCCACCGGGGGAGTTGTAAAGCTGCTCTCTCCACCTCACACCGATGCAGACAATCTCTTTCTTTCTTTCTTTTTTAATTAAATGAGAATATTAATTCTGGGACTGGGTCAATGTCTCAGCCTTCAACTGGCCTGAGAGCATAAGTAAATATGATTTAAGTGCACATGGAGCATATCTTGGTGCTGACTGTAACTTCTGGAGTCTGCAGCTGAGGCCATGAAAGAACCTATAAAAACCATTCCAAGTCATTTGTAGGCAGCCAATGGTTCTTTCAACTTCCCTTCTGTCCTTGTAGACTGATTGAAAACCTATATGTATAATTATATATATATACTGAAGAGAGAACGGGAACCAAAAATCATTGGTAATTGTGCACATAGCCTATAATTAATATCTTTAGCAGCAGTGTCGGACAGTAAACTGATATTAGAAAGGAACCTCAATACCCTGCCATTAAAAATGATATCATATCCCGTTTTATTCGTACTGAAGGACAGTGAGAGTTTAGTTTAATAAGAGGCCAATTGCGTCAACGTGCAATAGCGGGCCAGAGTGTGTATTTATGTGTGTGTTGTGCTCGGCCTCTACTCTGTGCACTTCCTGAACTCTGCTTCCACTCGACATGAAAGCGACAAATTGGGAGGCATGGCAGCGAACACGAGTGCCCTCGCCCACCGTCCACGGCTTGTGGACAGATCCCCAACGCGTCCGACTTGGCAAAAGCTTCTTGCCGACATACATGCACATGCCGAAGAATCCAAAGAGCGGCAGGTTAGCGTATCCAATATAAGTCAAATTAGTTTTTCACCCAATAAGAATGTGTCCAATCAAACATCTGCATATGCAAACACAACGTTCACAGCTGCGGCGTTAAATTAACCATTACTGGCACGTTGCTAAGATTCCGGCCTTCACAGACCGAACACAGCAGTCATAATTGATGAATTTATCGTCCGCCGGCGCTGGTAATGGTAAACATAACATTTCTGTCAATAATTATGGCCATTACTACAAAATGCTTTCAGTCAACGCAGAACTCGATAACAGGGGTTCATGGGATTACTGTGCGACTCGTAAAAAGACTTAGATAGCGCGGTGACCTTGAGACGATTCTTTACATAATCCAATCATTAATGTTCGTAAATGCATGAATTCTTCATCAGCCCGGACGGCACACAAAGCACAATTTTATTGAGCCAAATAACACATAAATAAAAATGTAAAGACATTAACTATAAGTCTGGCACTTCCCGGTGATGGAGCGCAAACCCCCCGGATCATTAGCCTGCACATTACAGCGGGGCAGCGAAGGAGACCGAACACAAATGACTCCGCACTCCTCCTCGGCCAGTTTGCGCTCTGCCCAACGCATTAGCAAGTTTCCTCTTTCGTCAATTTAGGTTTAAAAATGTCGGCTGATCAGAGCGGGTGGCTGTCGTAGCAAATTCGTCATTTTGCTGCAGTGTCAAGACTACATGGTTTCTTCATTTGGGACACAAATGTAGCCATGATAAGAGATGTAACAAAATGGCTAATTTTCATTCTTTTTTAAAATCATGCAACAGGTTGCAACCCTAACTGGCTTCCATCGTCTACCACTTAATCCATTTAAGGGTCGCGAGGGGGCTGGAGCCAATTCCAGCTGACGTTGGGCGAGAGGCGGGGTTCACCCTGGACAGGTCTCCAGCCTATTGCAGGTCCACATACAGAGACGAACAACCATTCACTCTCACATTCACACCTACGGTCAATTTAGAGTCTCCAATGAACCTGACCCCATTCTGCATGTCTTTGGACTGTGGGAGGAAGCCGGAGAACCCGGAGAGAACCCACGCATACACGGGGAGAACATGCAAACTCCACACAGAAAGGCCCTGGTTGGTTTGAACCGGGGCTCGAACCCAGAACCTTCTCGCTGTGAGGCGAAAGTGCTAACCACTATGCCACCGTGCCGCCCCTAACTGGCTTGTTTTGCTTAATTTCAATACTGCAGCACCAACTTGTCTTCATTTTCCTTTGGCTGCATTGCGACGTCAAAGCAGTGTTGGATCGTAGGTTTTCTATGCAGACATTGCGAGTCTGGGAACTGCATTTTGTAATGAAACAAAAAGTCCCTTAATGAAACTAAATATTCTCATTGAACCCGTTATTTGACGTATGGTACGCCTCAGACACCGACAGTAACTGTAATCCTCCTTTATCTTAGTCGGAATGCCGTCTGAAATCGCTCTTTGTACTAATTACACTGGTCAGATTCTTTTCAGTTTGTTTTCTGGTTGTGCTCGAGATGAAATGTAAGTTTCTCTCCCCATTTCTCTGTTATAGTAAGTGAAGTTAATACACTGGGACAAATCTGAGGCAGAACATATACCGCAGTCAACATCAGCAGCTCTTCTGAAGAAAGCGTCGGCGCGTCGGCGTGCGCTGCCAGTGACGTGCCTCGGTGCGTAGATGTCGCTTCCCCCGTCTTTCTCCTCCCGAGAGTGTCACTTGACGTCTCAGAGCACCTCGCGACGGGGAGAAATGCCATCCTCCGTTGCACGTTGCACACCGGCTTCTCGAGTTCTTACGCGGCGCGCTGCGAGCCGAAGCAGACGCCGCGGCTCCGGCTCCGGCTCCGGCTCCGGCTCCAGGCGCCACCAGGACAAATTGGACGCCGGCAGGAGCGTGAAACACTTGGCTTCGGGGAAGGAAACAGTCGGATGCTGGGTGGCGTCTCTCCTGCCTCTTTGGCGTGTGAAACTGGCACGGGCAACGTCTGAGAGAAAGAAAGTGTGTGGGGGGGGGGGGAAGATGTGGATGGATGGCAGGCAGCAGGTGTGCAACCATGTCATTTTAAGAATGGGAGACATTATTCTTGAGATGGAGACAAACATTGTTTATGGACGTTTACATACTTTAAAAGCTCATTAGGAGTAAGTCTTATTGAGCTATTGCCTGGTGAGAGAAAAAAGAAATAAAAGCCCAGGGTTACCTGTACGAGGCGAAAGGAAAGAAACAATGGAGTGTGTCGGAAATAAATGAGAGCGGTGGAAAGAAGGGGGGAGGCGGGGAGGGGAGGTCTGGGAGGGGATCAAAGGAGCGTGAGAGATGTCTGCATGCAGCCGCGGCGAGAGCACCGGCGAACGAGGAGTGATGAGTCCGTGACAGCTGCAGCATCATTAGTGTATCACGATCAATCCTCGAGACCCCTTGTTTTTTCGCGGCCGTTGCCCAGAGCAGAGGGCCGAGGTCGTCCGCGGCGGGCATACGGCCGCGCAGCTGCCGCGGCAACTTACGCCGTCGACCTCCGAAACTGTCGCCCCACATCTGTGATCTCCGAGCCCCCTGGCGGCCATTTGTCTCCTCCGCCTCACGTGTTTCTCTCTCGTGCCGCTGTGTGATCTCAGATCAACCGATCTGAAGCCACAAGGGATGAGGAGGTTTGTCTGGAGACGGTTCGATACCAATAGCAGTGTCGCGAAATGTCGAGCTGCAACAGTTGATCGATAAGTAATCCACTACTAAATGAATCAGCAACAATTTTGATAGTCGATTAATCGGTTTCAAGTAGAGAGTCACAATTCTATAATTTCAGCTTCTTAACTGGATATTTAGTTGAATATTTTCTGGTTTCTTTGCTCCTCTATGACAGTAAACTCAATATATTTGATTGTCTGGACAAAAACAAAACATAATCTCAGGGTTCGAAAAACACGATTGACAATTTTTATGGGCATTTTATAGACGAAACAACTAATCGATTAATCGAGAAAATAAACGACAGATTAATCGATAGTGAAAATAATCGTTAGCTGCATCCGTACGTACATGCCTCTGATGCTGCCAGGTCGAGCCTCGACGTGTACGCGTACCGATCCGATACCGCGCCTTTCGAATAGTTTCACTCCGATAAAAAATAGGTTTTGTTTTCTTAACTGTGTCTTTTCAAACTCCGCCCGGGTGTTCTCGCTTCGCCAAATGCAGCATCGGCTCCCCCACTGCCGCCGCTATCGGTTTATCAGTTCCAGTCAGCGGGACGCCATTTGCCAGCGACTGCCGGGCGTGCCATTAGAGATCCCTCACGGCCTTGAGCCAGGCGGCTGGTAGACTGTGACAGCGGAGCGCGGCGGCAAGACGTTGGCCCGCTGACAGATTTACAGACGCACAAGAGAAACATGTAGCAGGCTTACTATGCGCTCGCACGTATACTGAAAACGCTGTTTGTTCCAATCTCGTCGTGTGCACGTTTGCCCCGCCTACTGCCGCGCAAACATCCTTGAAGAAGGACGATACCGGCGGGAGCTCGTCTGAAGCCAACTTTATGTGAGGCCATTGTATGTGGATGATAATAATAATAATAAAAAAACACATGCTTGATTGATTGCTTGAGTCATTATAGATGCATGTATAATTCCATGTGCAGGCCTCTCCCACTTCGTCGACATTGATTGTGGGCTTAAAACAATAATTGGAGCAATGCTCATGTCAAAGGAGACGTCCCATCTTGTGGCAGGCACACTGTGTTTTTAATCCTCGAAGAGAAATAGCCTATGATTTCCTTATCGGGTCCCTCAGTTTGACTTCTCCCTTTTGTTTGCGTTGCGTTCATTTCATTCCCTTTTTCTTTAGGAAAGGAACTAGGCGAGAAAGATGGGGGGGGGTAGGGGGGTTGACAATAGCTGTCTCATTTACTAAATGTGGCCTTTGGCCGCTTTGTCGAGCAGAGAGAACTGTGCGTCGCGGAACAGAGGATCTCACTGGTGTCCCTTGTTTCAGGGCTTGATTGTTTAACCTGCTGAACCTAATTATGATGAATTAGACTCGTATTATCGCCCATGTCAGTGAATTGTCTTTGTGTTTCATGTGAGCTGCGTGTGGTGGTCCTCGTGCGGCACATTTACAGTGCAACCAGCGCTGCGGCAAACCGAAGAAAATCTTCGACTTAAAGGAGACATATAGTGCTCATATTCAGGTTCATCATTTTTACTTTGGGTTATTGCTTGAAAAAGGTTTTCATGTTCCGTAAACACACCAGTTTCCTCAGACTCTCCATTCCTGCACTTCCTCTTTCACAGCCTCTGTCTGAAACACTTGGCCCGTCCCTCCCAACGAAGCCCAGTCAGCTCTGATTGGCCAGCTGGCCCACTCTGTTGTGATTGGTCAACTGCTTCCAGCGCATATAGGAAGTGTCGGCCTCTGCTCTGGCTTCACCTGGCTTTGGGAGCGTGCCAGGCTGGCCGCTAGACGTGCCTTGTGCACTTCCGTAACATCGTGACATCACAAGGTTGCGGGAGTAGTGGCCTGACTACTGACGAGGCGTTTCAGGAGCTCATGATCTTTTTAACTTTGCAGACTTTCCCCCTACACAAAAAAAAAACTATAACACACTTAGAGGAAAGGGAAAAACTGAAAAAGCACAATGTGTCTGCTCTAAATCGTACCTACTTTTCACCAAATTGACCTTTCCAACAAGAAACTACATCCCATACGGTCTCTGTGTCATCAATGACCTGGTCTGTCATCGGCTCATGTCCGTGAAAAGACAGGATACCGTTATTTCTTCCTTTCTCCTGTTACATATAAGCAGCATTTTGTATCTCTTCTTGTCTTTTAACGCCAGTACTTTTGACCACATGCGAGAAACGTCTGCGGCGTCAAATGCATTTGTCAGAAGTGGTGAAGCACGAGACTCGACAAACAGAGACCCTCGTCGTTAAGTTGACCCGCCGCCATTTCCCACGGGCACGTCTGACTCATTCTAATGGCCTTAACAGTGGCCGTGTCTGTGTCTGGTGTGCATGTGCCTGTGCATTCGTTTGTGCTGGCGAGTGTAAGTGTGTGTGTGTGTGTGTGTGTGTGTGTGTGTGTGTTTTCAGAACGAAAACCCCCCAAAAAAGCTGCTTTTCTCCTCATCTCTCTAGCAGACATGTACCGCCCCTCCATCCGTCCCTAATTGCCTCCACCTCACACATCATTTGTGTTGCTGCCGTAAAAAGAAACATAGGGACTCCACCGCCGGGGATCCATAACCGTTTTCAAGCCTATATGTTTTTTACTGCCATATTTAGAGCCTTCATAAATATAGAGCAAAGCATTAGGGAAAAGAGGAACTAGTGGGAAAATCGCAGCCGGGACACCTGCTGCTATTTCCGGAGACGGATGGAGCAGACGGGCCGACGCGGCACAATGGCAAATACGGCATCAAGGAATATTAGCAACACAAGCTCACGATGGGTTCAAATAACAAATTAGCTGGCGTATTTAAACTCAAAATGAAAACAGAAAACTGTCTATACGCTCACACAAAACAAGTCGGTCCAGGTGTGTGTGTGTGTGTGTGTGTGTGTGTGTGTGCGCGCGCGCGCGCAGCCTGCGCGCAGCCTGCAGGCATTAAAAACACATTGTCATCTGCTGTCGAAACACAATTATTCTCTCTCTCTTTCACACACACACACACACACGGAGAGAGCGAGAGCGAGCGAGCCGCACGCCTCCGGATTGTTTAGCATACAGCAGGCATTCGCCTCGTTGTTCTGCGGGATTGCAAGGTCAACAAGTTCCCTCCCTGATAGACTCGACACGGAGAGGATGAACAAGCCGGTGATTTATACACAGGCATCACCCGCGCGATGCGTACAGAAGCACAAGCGCACTTCACATGCGCACGCACCGTACACAGAGATGTACGCACGCCTTTCAGCCCTTTCTCCCCCCCCCCCCCCCCCCCCCCCCCCCCCCCCCCCCCCCCCCCAAACAAGAGGAACATAAATGCGCCGCATCAGAGTGAAGTTTACCAGAGATGTTCTCTGACCCCGGCGACGAGGTATCCGATAAAATATTTACGTCCCCCTCCCGCCTCGTCCGCTGTGCACGAACAGAACTCCACACTTGCAGCCACACAGCTGGATATTGTAATGATCCGTCATGATAATGTTTTTTTGAATCCATATTCACTGCCTTTAGTTTTTATTTTTGCAGGAATGTACACGCCCTTTTAACATCACAGCATCATACGCCAATGTAAACTGCAGATCAGTAATTGATTGTATGGTGAAAAGTAGCATCCATGAGTGTTTTGGAATAATGCATTGTAGAGTTTATTGCTTTCTTATGAGAAAAAAATAATCACGACATAGCGTGGCTATTCCATATTTACCCCAATATAACTATTGGCACGTTTGAATGTGGAAGATCTAATATTAGAAACAAAATCTCTGCGAAAAATCCCAACTCGAAGGTCCACTCGTGGCTTTTCTGAACTTCTACCACGTCTCATTTTATGTGGAAACCATTGGCTCTCGCCGCATTTATAAAGCGGGATGGCAGTTTCCAGAAGCTTTCCAGAACCATCTCCTCCTCCTCCTCCGAAGAAACCTTGTTCTTTGGCTCAAAAAGGTCTCCGCCAAGAAAGAGATGAAACCAAAGTCACGTTCCTCACATGGACGTAACTTATAACGATTGATAACGTCTGAGAATTATCCTTTGTTTTAATCCCTGTAGTATTCACTTCTGAGTCACAAGTCTGTTAATGTAGGAAATCGGACAAATTAGATCGATTTGTCAATCAATTGATCTCAGCATGATCAGTGCAAAATAATGGGCTTAATTCCAAATTTCCCAGGGGACTGTGAATTATTTTGCACCTTCTGTGCCTTTGTCTATTCAATTCCCCCCCCCCTCTTTCTTTTTTCTGACCTTCTTTCTCAGTTCTTTCCTAATTCCATGTTCCTTCCATTTTAATTTCTCGCCCTGGAGACCTTTCAGTGGCCCCTTATTCTCATCTCTCTCTCATTTTCTCTCCCTTTCACTCAATTCCCCCCTTCGCTAATCCTAATTAAAGACAAGAATCTTTTATTAATGAAGCTGTTAATGAAACTGGACCACTTTTGTCAGGGACAAAAGTTTCCACCAATTAATTCACCGCAATTAAAGTTGAAGGGGGGAAAAAAAAGAAGAAAAGACTCTCCCTGAAGAATGTTTTGCTCCGACTCCCCCCATGTGTTGTGTTTTTTCTTTTTAATCCATATGCTAAAAGCCTGGAATCCTTGTGGGGTTTCATGCCTGGCGGCTCTAATCTACAAAAATGTATGCGAGGAAAACGGAATTCCTATTACGCTTCTCTTTGTATTGGTATTAGTATTTCCTTAGGCTAAATCATTAAGCAAATTTTCTTGTGGGAACAAGTGGATCTTATTTCTTCTGCACACATCCACTCTGTAGCTACCACAAGTAGCTCTTGATATGTGTCTTCAGCGGAAGACGCAGTATTATTATTATTATTATTATTATTATTCAGTTCATTCTTCAGTCTGTCCTCAGTCGACGGATTACCCAGAGTGGCAGGTTCCCTCCGTTTCTCTCAACGCGCTCCCTAAAAACAGCTCGAGCAGACATTTGACACACGGCGACAAACCCTGCTCGACATCCCTTAACGGCAGTGATGGATCAGTAAGTTCACAGGAATCTGACAAAGCGTTCGACTTCTCACACGTCTTGAAGTTCGATGCTACGGACCCGTTCTTTGTTTGATCCTCGAGGTTTGATATCCGTGAGCCACGCTGGCATAGCGTCCATCCATCAGTCAAGACAGTGGGATGGATTTCCCTCAGTAATGGTGTAAAAGCTACAGCATTCCACCATCATTTGGTTTTCATCGCCGCGAGGCAGGAACGGCGGCGGGAACCGTCCATTACGCTCGCAAATTCATAGGTAGTCACGGGAAAGTGACAGGAGCCCGCGGACGCTCCGCCGATGCCCTAATTAGCTGGAGAGGCGCCGAGCGATGAAACCATCTGCGTCTCCCTCGAGTGGTGTGTTATTGACAAAACTGCTCGGTGGCAATCTGTGAATGACAGTCCTCTTTTCATGCCTTCTTGAGTGCGACTAGATTCCCATTCGCCGGCACGCGGGGGAAACAAGCCATTAAATTTAGCGCGCACTACGCGCAGGTCATAGAAAAATAACACACACACACACACACACAAACGCGCGACGCGAAGACGGGCAGCGATAGCTCGCCGTCTCCGCTCCACTCAGCGAGTCAAATTATTTTTTCCTCATTTGTCCCAGCAGTGTGCCGCACTCTTCTGTCTGGCTGCTCAACAAACCTCCCGCGGAGAGAGAAGAATGGCCAGACCCGCCGAGAGCCTAATTAACCCTAATTAAGGACTAAAAAATGATAACGGAAAAAGTGCGACGCGGTGCCAACTTGGTTGGAGCGGCCTACGTGCCACTGCGCCTTTCTTTTCCTCAGCTGGAACTTCTTTTAATGTCCAGTTTGACAGTCGTGACTGAAAAAAGAACACCGATTAAGTCAATTCAGGAATAAACAACAATCATTTTCTTTAAATAGCTGTTAAAGTTGTTGTTAAAGCTGTTGAAGCTCCTGAGAGATAAACGACCCGTCTGTATCTTCCACAGTAACAGAATAGAACGAGGTACACGCCGGGGTTTTACTTGTGGGACTTTCCAGCGTGAAATATTGCCAAATTGCTGACATTGTCCGTTAGCTCGGGGCTAACGCTACACTTACGGAAATCACCCCTTCGCCGCTCTGAACAGTCGTTTGCCAGCGGCAGACAGTGCAGTTGATTCACGGGGAGAGAAGATTGCATTTTTGACCCGGCTGAATCTAATATACTTTTAAAAGATGTGGTATCGGAGCGCAGCGTTGATTTACGTAGTCTATGTCGGATGCATTTTACGATACTGGCGTAGGTTAACGAAACATGGAAACATGTGTAGCAGTGATCTACACATGCATGGAGTGTGACAAGAGTGTTTTCAATTGCCTGCGTTCACATTTTTATTTGAAAAATTGCTCATTGTGTGAGATGATTAGAAGCTCGTCGGGCCCTGATGTCCCCGGGCCTGGTCTCCACCTTGCTCTTCATCCTCCCTGTAGGAGACAGATTGAAGGGCAGACTAATGAGCGTCGCTCTAAATGAATGACCGTAGCTGCCAGTTGTGCATTGCCGCCGCCGCCACCCCGTCGGCCCCCACTACCCCTCGAAGACCATACTCTTCCTCTTTCCTCCCCTCGTCTCCATCCCCTCGTGACTGAACTCCCTGGCGCACCGTCGCCGTTCGTTCAAACTAGCTCGTTACCGGCGTCGCTGAGAGGAGAGGCTGGACGCGGCATCCCCACCCTCGCTCCGTCCGGATGGATGGATTTGGGGCTTTATTGGTTCCTTGGCGTGCCGGTGTGTTCTCTGTGGTTTGGACGAGGTGGATCCAGCCGCTGCCTCGTGCTCATTGTGGACTCGGGGTGGCGGAGGTAATGTGCTTTCTGACCGGAGCGTGGCGAGAGTAGGTCGGCAATGTGATGTGTTGGGCATTTCTCAGTGTGTGTGTGTGTGTGTGTGTGTGTGTGTGTGTGTGTGTGTGTGTGTGTGTGTGTGTGTGTGTGTGTGTGTGTGTGTGTGTGTGTGTGTGTGTGTGTGTGTGTGTGTGTGTGTGTGTGTGTGTGTGTGTGTGTGTGTGTGTGTGTGTGTGTGTGTGTGTGTGTGTGTGTGGGTGACTTCCTCGTGTGCAAGAGGAGAGAAAGAAATTGCATTGCCCGTGTTAGTTTTGCACCATTGCAATAGATAAAAGAAGTGTGTGTGTGTGTGTGTGTGTGTGTGTGTGTGTGTGTGTGTGTGTGTGTGTGTGTGTGTGTGTGTGTGTGCGCGTGCCTGTGCAAGTGTGCTTTTTGTTTTGCCAAAGACTTCATGTCATGTCTGTATCACTCCCCGAGGCGAGTGTTGATGTGTTGGTATCTGATTTGGCACCCTTCCACCCTAACTCATAACCCCCCTCGCCCTGAAGGAAACAAATTTTACAGCCTCTCCATTCTGTCTATCCACTGCTTCTTTCTTTTCCTTCGCCCTCCGGGGTCCTGATCCGGCGGCTGTCCGTCCATCACACTGCCTGAATGGATGTCCGGAGATGGTTTTGTTTCATCACCCACAGGCATCAAGGCCTGATCTGATGAGTCGGGAGACAAACATGCTGTACGCGTCCTTTTTTCTTTTTTTAGATTCCTCCATCACAATGCTGCTGAGACGGGGTCGGCCTCTCTTTTTTCTGTTGCAGCAGCAAAGACGGATGTATTGTTTTGATCTGTGATTGCTTGATATCATTCGCTGTGATTCGATATGATAGAGCAGGTCACTTCTGCTGTCTTTATGTGTGTTTGTCTGTGGCATAATAGACGGTTTTCATTCCCTATCGCTGCACAAGGAAAATGTCCGCTCAGGTTTTAATCCTGTTGATGCTAAAATCTGATGTGTGTGTGTGTGTGTGTGTGTGTGTGTGTGTGTGTGTGTGTGTGTGTGTGTGTGTGTGTGTGTGTGTGTGTGTGTGTGTGTGTGTGTGTGTGTGTGTGTGTGTGTGTGTGTGTGTGTGTGTGTGTGTGTGTGTGTGTGTAAAAAGAGGAAGGTAAAGAAAAAACAGTGTGAGAAAGACAAAAAATAGTGTGCATCTGCATTTCCAAAAATAATATGTGAAAACTCGAAACATCCAGAAGTATTTTCAATGTGATTCAATCCCTATGACCTTTTCGTTGGACCTCATGTCAGCGGCGAAGAACGCGGCAAACATGCCAAGATTGTAAAGCCCCCCCAAAAAAGATGGTTGTCATTACGTGGTCAGTCCGACTCTGAGGTTTTCACGTATTCCGGCGAGGCCCTAATGTCGGACTGAATCGCTGTTATCAGCCCTCGCTCAGTTACAATCCGTCACGCGGTCACACATGACTGCGCGCTATTGACGAAACATCATATTGCCAGTTTTTGATTGTCAAACTGCGGCAAAAGGAGTCGAGACGCAAAAGGGCAGCACATGTTCCCACACGCTAATCCTTACCCCTGCACTGAATCAAAACTGTCACGCAAAGAGTTCCAGGGTGAAGACAATTTACCAGTTGTGCTATGATCCAATCTTCTTCTCTGATCATTAACTCTGGGTAATATTTTGTCACCTCCATGATCACGTAATCACCAGCGCCATTATGGGTTGTTTTTTTTACCGGACGTAGAATTGGCGGTGGGTCTGGCTGAGAGCTCGTCCACTGTGCGCCCACCCACACCTGCAGCCATGCGACGATTGGATGGACCAGCTGTCAATCACGCTGTATCCACACTCCGGTGCTTCATCGTCTATTTCACTCTAAATTACACCTCAATTTACAAAATGAACATCCTTCTGTATCGAAGAAGACTTGAGATTGAACCATAAACTCCTCAGGAAAATGTTGACTGACGTCATAAATCAAGTGAGAAGTAGAGTCAATTACTCACAGACTAATATAGAAACTGACCTCCTAATGGCAACCAGTGAAGTCGCCCTCTGCTGGTAACATTAGGGAATACGGGCTTCAGGCTCCCGGTGACTACGTCCACTTTTAGATACTGTCTAGAGCTGAAAATGATAGCTCACGCTTCAGAAGCCCACACGTTACAAATTGGATATAATTAAAGGGTCATAAATTATGCCTTTATGCTCATGACGTTGGTTTCAGTGCTCGACTTCACATCTCAGTCGAACGTGCCGGTTCTCCCCCCCTGGGTCTCACCGCAGGAGGCCCGGGAAGTCGGAGGGATGGGTGATAAAACATCGAAGGTGCCGATTCAGTACAGTGACTTATCCCGTGTTCTCAGTCAACAACACGTACGGATCGTAGGCTTAATCCGAAATTATCTTTTGCCTCTTAAGCCTCTACGTTTGTTTGACTCATTAGTTTAACTTTTAGTCAAATCATTTCTTTAATGCTTAGTCATAGTTTCTTGTCTCCCCTTTTTATTTTATTTATTTCTTTACCTTTGTCACAGTGAAACAAAAGAGAGATTCATACCGTGCAATGGAACTGAAACCACCTGCATTTCACAACGTGTCAGTCTTTCTTTTTTTGTTGCCATGTGTCTGTTCATCACAGAGAGAGTGACAAAGAGAACACACAGAAGGCAGTGATGAAACAGGGGGGAGATGCTGTTTGCATTCTGGACTTTGTTCACTTAAAACGAGACACATGAAAGTGCTTCGGTGACCCGGGGACCCCCCTTCAAGTGTGTGTGGTGCGAATGCAAGGGTGTGTGTGTGTTTGTGACCGGTTGATTGGGCTCCAGGGGCTGTTATCACAGTGGACCGCAGGCTGGAAGGTGGATTTGGACACAAAAGGAGCAAGTAGATGATCAACCAAGCAACACAACCAAGTCCAAAAATAATATATCCTGCCAATGGGAGTTTTTTCTAATGGCGCGATAAAACTTCTGAGGAAAGAGTTTCCTCTTAGGATGTCTGCAGGAAGCTGTTTGAGCAACTTTTCCTTTTTTTATTAAGCAACGGAGACGATTCTTCAACGGCTCAAAGAAAGGACCACATCGAAGCCCTGACGGTGTGGACGGCGTCATGACCAAGAGCGGTAAATTGATAGGGCGACCGGTCTGTGTCGGTGAAGGCCTCCTACAACACACCAGCAGGTGGTGAAGATAATGTGGCCGCATCCGCATTGGCTACGTATTCAAAGCCAAACATGTTGTGAGCCCATGTAATAAGACGGACCCTGAGCCCCGAACCCAATGACGCCCAGCTGTGTGTTGAATAAAAACATGGATATTTATTCCTGTTGGCAAACACATCTCCTTCTTTTGATGCTGTAGTTGTGTGGACATGCATCGCATCTGTAACACAGGATATTGAACAGAGGTTAACGAAGCTGGCTTTGTGGTTTTGTTTTTGCCAGTTCTGAAGTTCATCTGACAGAACTAGCTCTACTTTCACTGTAATCTGAAGAATTTTGTATGAGGTTTGCATATCCTGTCGTCATCACCTACCTGGGCTGCGTCCACCTATGCGTGACAGCGATTGGTTCGTCCAACGTCGGCGTGTTGTCAGTTCGGAGGGTATTAGTCTTTACATTTGATTTGAGAATATTGCCAATGTCATTGCCACTGTAATATCACTATGGTATTAATACCAGCATCACCAACTTCAGGCGCAGTACTCGACACAATATAGTTTGAATGCACCAATTGAACCGATCCTTGCTGTACCAACTTCCAAAGTCCAAACTATTCCAAAAAACGAACCGAGCCATGATTCAGTTTGATCCGGACCGAGACCACTTCTTTTGGTCTCACTAAATTTTTGGTCCGTTTATCCGGATCGTGGTCCGAGGCAACTTTCACACCTTTTAATTTGGTCCAGACCAAACAAGATAGGTGTGATGGCACCTTTAAAAAGTCTCGTCAGTGAGTCTATCAAACACACGGTTAACGGGGTAGGCGGCTGACATTTGACTCCTTTGGGATGGGTTGTGATTGGGTCTTATTGACTTGAGAGTCATCTGAAAGACGCGCAACGTTTAACTGATTTGGAGACTCATTTTCGTGCCAAAGTGGTTTGTCAATAACTCTGTGTAAGGGCGCTCAATTAGCACACAACTCCACGTTTTCCTTCAGTTTAGTTGGGGAAATCGCGTAAATAGATTTAGGTATAAAATGTCGAAAGCAGTTGAGCAGAATGGGCCATAAAATGCAGTGGTTTTTCTTTACTTCTCTACCTGAGAAGCATCACGTAATCACCCACACTTCGAATTCTACCCCCTGATTTGCAGTTGAAGCCACAGAGGACATCATGTCTATATTTGTTATATTTGTTTCACCTCTAATATACGACTGACGGACTTTTATTTCTCCATATCATCCATTCAACCGTGAATTGTTTTCCGAGTGCGGCACCCTGAAATACAAGAGTGAGACTGCGTGAAAGAGAAAGAAACAGTGTGAGACAGCGGAGGAGAGAGGCCCATCAATTAAACATGAGCACCAACCAGGGCGAAGGTTTCATTGTGTTTGTAATTGTGAATATTTGATGAGGCAAAAGACAACTCACTTAGCACACAGCCATATGCTAACAATGGCGGCATGGGTTGCCAGGCTTGTGAGAGGCGTGACAGGGCCTCCCCCCCGAGGCCCCCGACTGCTGGAGAGGCAGCGGCGAGGCACGTACACACACACACACACACACACACGGTAGCATATACTGCTGTTGTGTCGAGGAAGTTTAGCCCAGTGTACGATGACACTTCAGCTCTCGGAAGCCAAAACAATATCAAGCCGCCATCATACTCCTGTCTGCCCCGCTGTCCTCAGGAGAGACCACATACCGGGCCTCAGCATCACTCACACCTCACCTCGCCGCCACCCGCTAACTAAAGGGCTGGATGCCCTTCAATGTCCCCCGTCCCCTTAGCATTTTTCCTCTCCCTCTTTAGATTCCCCCCCCCCCCCCCCCCCCCTTTCCCCGAAATTCATGTTTATTACAACTTTACCTGCGTCTTTTTTTGTGGCCCCTGCTGTGCGGCTCTGGCGGTGGTACTGTTGGTCGGGGACTATAACCTTGGTCCTGACGGAAATATCTTACCGACTATCGGACGCCGTGGATATGACATCTTGCAGAGGTTTTTCTATGTTGCCTCAGCGATTTGCTGACTTTTATCGTCACTAAATGTGATTATCGAATATTACAAACGAGATGTCGGACTGGAATTGGACGCCAGCACTCAAAGTCATTTGTGGGGGGGAAAAGGGCAAACCGTAAAATAATGATTAACCAAATTCTCCGCCGTTGAAGCGGAAATGGAACTTTTCGGCTTAATCTTGTCATTATGATGTTAAAACCGATTGCACAGTGTGATGGCGATAGAAAAATGACACCATCTGCGCCTATATTGGTCCTCTCTGTGCCTGGCTTTCACCGTGTTCCTCTCTTGGCCACGTAACGGAAAATGTTCAACCTGATAAAAGGCACAGAGGAAATGTGTCACCCAATTAACGCTAGGAGCCACAAATTGAAGAAGGAGCTTCCGTGTAAATACTTGTTTTCTCTCCTCCGTTATCGCCAAGTTCCGCAGCAAAAGTTGCTGCGCCTTTGATTGGCGTCTCGCTACTGCGGCGACTTCACGACAGCGACCAAACAATAATACCACCTGGAGCCACTAGGGGGCATTACGGTTCAAACACTTACCTCCAAATGTGGCACTTTAGATTATGAGGCTGAACAATTGGCTTTTTTTTTTGTGATGGCAAAACAAAAATGACTGATATGTACAAGTTAACCTTTACCAACAGTAGCAATGGCCAGATCTGAGAAAGGATGGCCCAAATTGTAACTTTCTTCCTCGCACTTATTTCCCCGTCATCATTCTTCTGCCTCTTTTTAAGCCGTCTTACTTTTCCTCGCTCAGCCTTCTTTTCACTCATTACAACTCCCCGTCACTGTCTTTCTTTCTTCTCCCCTCCTGCTCCCTCCCACTGGCCTTGCACTTCCCCCTTCCTGCCAGTTCTCCCCAACTTTCCCCAAACCGCTTCTCGCTAATTACCTCTGTCTCACGTCACCTCGCCGTGACTAACTGACACTGGATGTCTGGCGTTCCGATTCTCCTCCCCCATGCGCTTCCCTTCAAAAGTTACAATGGTAACACAGTGTGACATTAAGCCGCTCGTACTTACAGGGCCCCCGAGTAGAAAAGTTGTCACTTAATTTAAGGGGAGTCGAGTAAGGAGCTTCTTCCGCTGACACCCCGACTCCTGCCGTCTGTTTTCAAAGACGAGACCAAACGCCTTAAACCGAAAGGAAAACCCAGCCCCAGAACAGAATGGAGCGACCCGCTGGCGATGAGGGATGGCCGAGGTGGGCGGACGAGCGGCCACTTAGCTGGCAGCGATCGAACGCGCGAGGCGCCTGCTGATTTTCTTGCGGATGATTGTTTTGTGTTGGGAATTGCTTATTTCATGCTCGTCTAACCGAGCTCTGTTCTCGCCCAGCATGTGTGTGTGTCTTTAATGGCCTTCCATGAATATTACATGTGCGGCAGAAGATGGAAGGGATCGGAGAGGGGAGGGGAGGGAATATGATAATGGAGCATAACGGGAAGAAAGGAGGAGACAGGGGGAGAAACAGAAGCAGAGAATGAAAAGAATTGGAATGAAAAGACTTGAATGGAGGCGAGTTGAAACGAGAGGAGGAGATGAGTGGAGGGAAGAGGATGAAAGATGTCAGTGGCACAAAAACAACAGGAGAAGAAGAAGACCAAGAAGTAGAGGAGCTTGGAATAAAAACAATTCAGATGGATTGAAATGACTTGAATCACGGATCAGCGGAATTAGACTGGGGAAAGGGAAAGGAAAAGGAAAGTCCGCGGCCAGTGTGTGTTTGCAGTCTGAATGTTGATCAGGCCATTTCGCACGCTCTGCTCAGACTGAAGGGAGCCTTGTTTACGGAGAGAAAGACCCGAGTCCTCCAATCAAACATGTATGAGGCACCGCATCACCAACACACACACACACACACACACACACACACACACACACACAAAGACGCATCATCCCTCGCAAAAGAGACATGAAAAACAGTTCACTCCGGAGACTTCGCAGCGGCACCAAAGGCACACCTGATGTAGAACGCAAACACACAGGCACACCACCTCACACACACACACACACACACACACACACACACACACACACACACACACACACACACACACACACACACACACACAAGGGGATCCAGCTTATTTACTTACAGCGCAGTACCCGCGCCGACGGGCCTCGGGGGGCCGTGGGCCACGATGTGCGTAGGTGTGTGCGTAATAGTGCCGCACTCCGCCTCCCTTAACCACGCGCGCACAAACCAACGGAGAGATGATGTGCGTCGCAGCGGCCCCCTCGCAGTCCCACCGCTGATCTGTTTGGTACCAACCGTGAAGTCAACCTGCTCCCTCCTGATGGAGCATCGCCCAACGAGACCCGCCGCTCACAGCTTTGATTTGAAGCGAGAGGGAGAGAGAAAAAAAAAAACAGCAGACCTCGTAAAGCTTACCTCATCTCCACAGTTGCCGTGCAGCCGGTGACTCGGCCCACGTGACGATCCAGACGGAATGGATCCCACTGTATTCTCATCGGCTCAGAGTCACTGTCTGCTTCAGTTCAAAAGGGAAGAAAATGAGACATTTAGTGTGTGTGTGTGTGTGTGTGTGTGTGTGTGTGTGTGTGTGTGTGTGTGTGTGTGTGTGTGTGTGTGTGTGTGTCACTGAAAGGCCCATGTGTCATTGTGTTTGTATCCCTCTGTAATGGATTAGAGGGCTTTTTGCTGATGTGTCTGTGCGTTAAGTGTTCAGCTTGTGAAGATGACGATGAATCAACTGCGAGATAATATGCCTCCCTAAAAGTCCCTCTCTTTAGGACAAATATTTATACATATTACCCTGATCTATGATAATTTCAAATGTTGCCCGTGGGCGAGACTCTCCAATGAGTCAGGCCACGTAGGGACAAAAGGTATGCGTGTTGATTTTTTTCTTTCTTTCCCGTTTTCAAAAGTTTGGTGCTAAAAACAAAGCGTGTAAAAAAAAAGAGCCCGTAGTCGGATTCCCTCGTGATAACTCTGTCGCCAAAAATTGAAATTAACGACCCCGATTCTGAAAAGAGAAGATGGTTTAAAACTCATTTTCACCCACATTAATGTCCCCATATCCATCCATATGTTGCTGTTTATTTGGTTTCTTAAAAAAGCCTCCACAGTAAATATGGTCCCTGTGTGTCATTGATGTCTCAGCTAAACACTTCCAATAATTGGCAGTGAAAGGAGAAAACTCAAATGAGCTGCTTCACCCCCAGCTTTTCTCCGGGTAAATAAACTGAAACCCGCGCGTCGCACAATGGAATGTTTTCACGTAAACAGACGCTTCAGAGGCTTATTATTTTTTGAAAATAATGAGCTAAATATTACTCGAGCGTCTTGACGCGTTGGGGCTTCTCTGAAGATCGGACGGGTCGTCCGGAGCAGAAACGCCCTCCGTCGTTGCTCCACCATCAAACCCCGGCGCGTCGCTGTGTGACAGAACAATGTCACAGCCTGTCACACACTCTGCAGCCGCGGCCGGCCGACACGCGACGCTCTGGCCCCCGCCGTGTCTGGAGGTTCAGCCCTTTGCATTCGTGTGTGTGTGTGTGTCAGACGGACTTCTGGTGGTCTTGCATGGTTTCATCTGAGCACCCCTGCGTGTGCAGTAGCACCGAGGTGTCAAAAACATTGACACTGCTCCTTCTGTTTAGTTTTCTTCCTCTTCCACCTCTCCCCTCCATCCCTCCATCCGCGCATCCATGAGTGCGATGGGTGTCCATCTGCACGACAACGCAAGGGGGTCCTGCGCGTGGTTGAGCTCCTCAGAAGCTGCTCTAGTAAGAGAGGACGTGCGAGTGTCACAGTTCATTGGCCGCCTCCTTTCCGAGGCCACGTTTCGAAGAACGATCGTGTCACCGCGCCGGCGACCCGGCTGTCCCATTTCGGGAGGCTCCCTCAAACGCAGCCTACGAATGCGTCCTGCCATCCATCGCGCCGGCGGGTGGATCCTTCCCAGCCCGACCTATCCCTATGGGGCAACCGCAGCTCCAATTGCAAGGCACAAACAGTGGTGACGGCAATTTGGAAATTCGCCATATGCATCTCTTATGTTGATCCGGCACTGGCGTCGGAAGGCGGGCGGCCTCACCCGGCCCAGCCTTCCGAAGGAGCCGGCCGGGCGAATTGGGAGACAGCTCATGTGACAGTGCAGCAGGAAAATCTCCGGAAGATTCACAGTGAGCGAGGTGGGCGTGTTGATGACTGTAAATATAAAACGTTGCCCTCCTGCATGCTCTACCCATTCTTTCCAGCTCGCGTCCGTAAAGAGCTTTAGAATCTTTCACAGTATTTGAGCATGTGCGAGCGCTCGCACTACTGGCCTCCCCGTGTGCCTGCATGACTCCAGGCTGGCAATTAAAAACAAGCCTTTCACTTATCACGAGTGTCTGTTCCCACCCACTCAAATCACATCTCCTCTGCCTCCCATATACCAGTACCACGGCTGTGTGTGTGTGTGTGTGTGTGTGTGTGTGTGTGTGTGTGTGAGGAGAGTGGGGCACTTCTCAATCTGACACTTCACTGCGTGTGAAATTTAATTAAACACGCTCCACAACCATCACACACACACATACACAGATATACACATACCGAACAATCTCATGCAAATATGACACAAAAATGCTGTACACATTTGCCATTATGTGCACATTTCCTCACGCACAGACCCATTTCCTTTCCTATTATATCCTCCTCAGAGGCGGTTAATGCAGCTTTCCCAGTTAAATAATAAAAATAATGAAATCACTTTATGGGCCTCTCTCTGTGTGCGAGGTAAAGTGTACAGCTGTGAGGGTCAAGTGCCTTTCTGCAAAGACTAAATAAAATATGGATCAGTTCCGTTTAACAGTCTTGGATGACTCGTGGACAGGAAACATTATTCTGACCACCTTGAGGTGCCCTTGAGCAAGGCACTTAACCCCCACCTGCTCCGGCGGAGCTGATGGCAGCCGACAGATGGTGGAGCTGGGCCGCCTCCAGGTCCGTAACTGCGAGCGCGGTGCCGGCTGCTCAGCCGACCTCAAGTGCCGGGTGGTTTCAGACAAATCGTGTTCCGTATCCTTGTCCAGACTCACGCGTCGCGTCGACGTTGTGGGTCTCGGACACGGGATGAGAGTCGCTAAAGGCCAAAGGCCAAACGATCTAAAGTCTCGATGGAAGGTTTTCTTTTCCGTTAACAACTCCGCAGACCTTCCACCTTGTCCATGTGAAATACCGCGTGGACCTTTTAAATGGTCGAGGCCAATATCTTTAGATCGTAAATGCTTGACGAGTCACTGTTTGGTTCCGTGTGGCACTTTCTTCATGCCACGCTTAGACACATTCGTAAAAGAATCACTTCCAACTCATTTGAAGACCCTGGTACGGATTCTCAAAGTGCTCCGTCTACGGAGAGAAGCCCGTATTCAGAACCTGTGCCTCTAAATTGAGCCGTTGGGACTTCTGTAACTTTGTGATGTCACATGAATGCATGAATCATTTGCACTTGGTCTTTTAGATCCTAGTGCGAGTCAAGCTTCAATAAAAATGGATCCTAGTATTTTCCATGACGCAGCCACGTAGTGTGTGTGTCATTAGACCCACTCTGCCCCTTAACACCCTGTTCCTTCAAACGCTTGGCAGGCCAACTATTAACATTTACATCTCGAAGCCAAGCTGATCAACGTGACGTAACCATTTTTTTGGGTGGCGGGGAAACTTGGAAAGCGCCGCAAAGGACATTTTTCCACGGGTACAGTTTGAATATGTTCCCGAGCTATGATGCGATACTTTGCGCACATGTACGTGAAAACATCTCAGTGGGTCTGAAGCGCAGCTGCTCGAAGCTTTACGGCCCTTGAAGGTGTAATTCCACCTGTGATTTTATTAATTCGGCGAATTTACGAGTGGGCGTGAAAAGGAGCAGGCCAACGGTGGCGTCGATGCACACGTGCACCTTCCGGAGCTCGCCTCACTGTGGCTCGGCCGACACGTGTAACACTTGTTGGCTCTCCATCGATCTCTGCTCGTCAGTGCAGCTCGTCGCCATGCCGTCAATGCAGACTCTGACCGCCCGGGTGTGTAACGACTCACCGCGGAAGCGCGTCACGCCCCGCGACGCGACACGGGCCTCATTTACTATCTGTGTACCTCAGCGTCGACGAGCGCGGCGCTGAGGTGACCTACTTCCACGGGAGCATTCTCATCAAGCGCTGTGAACTACAGTAAACCGGATAGTATTGATGCACGTACAGTACAGTGTGGGTGTGTTTATGCTTCTAAATTAAGCCGCGGCGTTTCGCTCTTTCATGCTCCACCAAACACCCCGTTTACGTTCCACGCACTCTTACGACCGTCTGTCACCTCGACGTCTGTGTTTGATGTCTGGAACTCCGGGATGACAGCCGCCTCGTGCGGCACACTTGATCCCCCCCCCCCCATTATTTCAACCCATCGCCTCGCTGGGTCTTCGCTCAGGTCCCGGTCCGCCCCGGCGAAGGAGGAGAGGGAGAGAGGGACGAGAGTTCAACTCAGGTTCTTCCACATTGCGAGTCAAGCAAAGCTCGCAGGAAGGGCTGAGTGGTTTCTGTCGATAGCGGGCTTAACCCGCGCACAACTTAAACCCCGTTGCCCACTTCTTCTCCTTTGAAGAGTTTTGAAGTGTTTGAACCAGCCACCTCTCGAAAGCAAGTGCATCTTCAAACTGCCTTTTTGGATCGGCCCACTTCTGTTGCTGCTCAGTCATTTGTCTCTCTGTCTGTTTATCCCCTTATTCCCATTTCCCATAGTTTCTCTTGATTTTCAGCCTCCTCAATCTTTTACTGTCGCAGCTTTTGCTCATCCGTGATGTGGCTTCAAATCAGCTTTTACAATAATAAACATGAAGAGTTTTTAGATCCCCTCCATTTTGTCAAGTACAGCGATTGACCCTAACTGGTACAACAGCCATTAAAGTTGATGCATGTGACCAAACATTTGTTGATGACTTACAAACCCTACAACAATTATTCGACTAGTAAATTTACCGCCGACTAATTTTGATAATCACTTAATCAGTTTAAGTAGTTTTTATGAGAGAAGAAAGTCAGACTTCTCCGATATCAGCTTCTTAAATGTGAATATTTTGTGGTTAATTTGCTCCTCTGTAACAGTAAATATTTTGGACAAAACACAATCAACATTTTTCACCATTTTGGGGCATTTTATGGGCCAAATAACTAATGGATGAATCGAGATAATAATCAATTGATCAATAATAAAAATCAATCTTTAGCTGCCGTGCTACGCCCTCTGATGCAATCAAAGGACAATGTACTACAGGAAGTATTACTGTATAGGAATGATGGGGGGGGAAAGCCAAGTGTAAAAATACACCAGGAACATTAGAAGAAATATAAACTGGCTTTGCGTTTAAGACTTAAACCCCATTCAGCGTTGGAGACATTAAACTATGTACATTTCAGTAACAACTGGAAATAAAAAGAACATTTCCAGTGTGTGAGGAATAAGTGATTATACCACTCGCTCGTCTCGACACTTTGATTTGACCCATTCGCTCACGGCCGCACAAGCCCGGGCCTGTCGCCAGCGCGGCGCGAGACTAGATTAGGGCACTTTTTTAGGGCTTGTAATTTCCTGCCCCCCTCTCATATAGTCACTCCTCACACTCGGAGTCACGGACGGCGGGACGGGGGCTTTAGGTGGCTTACGCAACAGTCCATTAGGTTTTTTTCCGGCCGCGTCGCCTGAGAGCGGCGGCTGCGGCGGCAGACACCTAGAGATAAGTAATGTCAGAAACAGACAGCGATACGGATGGGGCCCTCTTACATCTTTTATGGAACATTAGACTGAGCGAAGGGATGACCTAATTTGAATTGATTTGGCGTGTATTTGTGCTCAGGAGAGAGACACGGCAGACACAAAAGAGACACACACACACACACACACACACACACAAATTCATGCAGGCAAGATGCACAGACGCACACACTCAGTCACAGCTGATCTGGGTCTCTGCTCGGAGCACACGAGCCCAGCTGTAGCTGCACATCCTCGGCACAATCATGGATGTTTTCAGCTGAATAGGCTCAAGCTTGATTAAACTGCGTCCCCCCCCCCCCCCCCCCGCCCATATGTATTAATGAGCCACTTCCTTCTTGCTGAAATCTCCCCTCCATGCTGTTGTTGTGCAGTTCACGGTCCACTGGGCCACTGGCCCACAGATGTAATTGTTTTAACTCTCAAACTGTACGCTCGCTCTATTAGGACGACAGCGCAGGGTTCCTTTATTTTTTTGGTATTCCCTCTCTGCCCACTGCAGAATAGGAAAGTAGACATCTTGTTGGATCAGTACCTATTCCAGCATGCATAACACACACACACACACACACACACACACACACACACACACACACACACACACACACACACGCGGGCGCGCTCACAACAGGACTTGGGGAATGTACTTTTGTAGTTTCTCAGGTCTGTGTGCAGTATTCAGGATGACACGCTGTGTTCATTTTTAATCGCATCTCCTTTCTTTTTCGTAAGTTTCTTCTTTGTTCCCCTGCTTTCTCAAGGTTTTCTCTGTATGCATTCGGTCTAATTAGAGTGCTTTTGTTCTTAGCCGTTGGCAGTGGACTGCATGCGCATGACTTCATGGTTTGTGTGTGTGTGTGTGTGTGTGCGCATGCTATTCCACTTTCTTTCCAAATCGTGTATCTTCTTTCTCATGTCTTCCACTCTCTGTATATGAATTGTCTAATTACTTAACGATGGACACGGGTGAAGTCAAAATTCTTTTAAAGGTTTTGTTCCTTCAATTTTTACGATCTCCTCATCGACGTCAAGATGTTTCTGGGGATACGCACCAGCTTTAGTCTCAAGTCCTTGTCGTCAAATAATTTCCTGTACATTTGAGTCAGCAGCTTCTCTGCTTCAAGTTTTCAAATTTCAATTGGTCCAAGATCAAAACTGCAGTCCTGTTTTACAGACCCAGAGCCAAACTTTGAAGTTTGCTGCAAGATTATTAGGAGTTATTCGCTCTCATCCGGCTGATATATTCCACTTAAAGTTTCCTACAGTGGCACCATGTTCATTAGGTTGTGTGAGTCTGTTATTTGCATATATCGAGACAACTCGGAGTGTATTATCACACTTTAACCATGACAAAGACATGTAACAGGATTCGTGCATATATTTTATGCTTTATGGTTATTAATTATCTATGTGAACGGGGAACTGGTGCCATGGTAATGTCGGCTCTCAGCATCAGGGCCCCGTTGAATTTGCCTCTTAATTAAATGTTACTTAAGTTAAGACAGACGGTTCCAACAGTTGGGGATACAGTATATTACTGAAGGTCTACAGTGATACATATGGGAGGTAATAATTACACACAACACTAATCACAAAGAAGAGATAATGTCGGGTAATAATTATCCACATGGCCGCTAATCGCTGAAGAAAATGTCAAAGAAACCAATATTTCATAGGTCTAACTGTTCAGCTACTGTAATCACTGCGGCAAATGCCAATGAAATCAGAGGCTGTGTACAATTCAAAATGTCATGTTTGTTTTTTTTTAAACCCAGGGATTGATACCAGACTTTATCAACCATCGCTGTAACATTGGGGACACTTGTTATGAAATAGGTTTGGTTGTAATTTTGATTGACTTCTAGTTCCTTACTCGTTTTTTTGCAGGGTTTGGTTGTAGAGCCCGACAGATAAAGCGGTTGGCCAGTATTTTTAGAGCCTGACAGACATTATCGGCCAACTGATGTGAGCCTTTAAATGTGCATTCATGTTTACATTTTAGGTAAAATATGTGTTTTTTTGCTTACCTTATTATTTGGTTGTATCTGTCATTTGTATTTGTTTTTTATGCTAAAGTTTATGGTTGACCTAAAATATCAAGCCTCAATTAAAACGTTTTTTTTTGTTTTTGTTTGATGACGACATCTTACAATCATTCATACATACAAACATTCAAATATATATTTATCGGCCAATGTATCTCATAGGGACTCTTGTACTCCCTAATATTGATATCGGCAATCGGGCCCCCAAAATCCATATCAGGCTCTAGTTGGTGTATTGACAAAAATGATGTAATGATGTAATGACAATAGTTTTTAATAATCGTTTGCACGGAACTCGCCTTAAGTCACGGTCCCAGTGCGGGTTTTAGCTGGAACTCGAATGCAAAAGAGAGATAGTGTAGAGAGAGACACGAGCTTTCATCTCAATTGTTACATCTTGAGTCAGATGGGCGATCTGCCTCCGAGTGTCTGACACTTTGTTAACAAAGTCTGAGGAAAAAGTCTCGCTTTGGCGAAGGCTCATTTAAAAACCTCACAGTGTGCCGCACCGGTTTTTGCGAGGATTACGAGGATGTTTCTCAATGAGGTCAGGGAACTCTCCAACAGTTGAACATTGTAGTACCTCATCAGATCTTTCAAAAGTTTCTCCAATTTTTGTGTCCGGCAAATTTGACAGTGCCACTTCAAACCGTTTGAGTTTGAGTTAATCAAGGCGAAGGGAGGCGTCGCATTGAGAGCAGGTGCTATTGAAGCCACGTTCCACCGCGTCAGTGTCAAGGAAAGTTATACTTTCAGTAGGCGAGAATGAGGACGCTTTTGAGGACCATTTTTAAAAGAGCACGGTCTTGTCAACCTCATTCGGAGTCATGTGAGGAGTAAATGAAGATCCGCTTTACCAAAGTGTACTTTAAACCCACATTAATTCCTTGGCTTTGTTCCTTCCCAATTACCTTTTCTTTTCAGCTCTCCTTCATCCCCACCTCCGCACTGCCTCCTCTTCTTGTCCCCCCCCCCCCCCCCTCTCTTCTCTCTCTATACTGTATCATCTGCCTTTTCTCTTTATAGCCGGATTAATTGCCCTTGAATGATTTTATAATTGAGAGATGCTGGTGTCCCGGGTGACGCCGAGGCAAAGGCAATAATAGCCCTTGGAAGTCCTGAAATGAAAATAAGGGAAGGTGACAGAGCGGCGCATCCGTCGCGGTTAATAGCGGGAGGGAGCGTGACTTTGTGTGTTGTGCAGGTGCCCGTTTGCCCACCGACGACCGCCCGGTGATTGGAGATGAACTGATGAATGCGCGCGCAAATGGTTTCTGAAATCCACGCGGCCTTTGACTCAAATGAGTGTTGAGACTCTCCCCTCCTTGTACGAACAAACATGTGCACCAACACACACACACACACACGCTACACAAGCTGAGCCCATACACAGATGTTCACTTGAAATGCATAATTTTCACCCATAAACCGCACTTGTGAATGCTCCACAGTAGGTGTCCGGACATGAATAATTGATGACACATTTATGGATATCGCCTCGAACAAGTTGCCGAGGTTCATGCAGATGTTGGTTTGTTTGCATACCATTAGTCAGACGCCCCTTATTTAGCCGAGGTCACACTGACACATTTCAACCTTGTTTTCCCAATCCCGACTGGAAATCGGGATCAGATTCTTGGAGGCAAGCGGGTGTCACTTCACCCCGCGGGGGGGTTGTGAACCGGCCTCGCGACGGCCGCTGTTGTCTGGCCGCTCAGCCTGCACCTTGTCATCAGGCCCGGTCAGTCCGGCTGTGGGTGTGGGACGATGGGAGCGGTTCGAGACGACGCCAAAACCAGAAGTGTGAGCAAAACAACTCAAATCTGGCAAAAACAAACGGTGGCAGACCGCGAAGGGCTGGATCCTGCTCAACTCTTTACGAGTTAACAGAAGCAAATCGCTGCAATGCGGCGTGCATTTAATCAGGTGACGAGGCGCGATCACACGGTGAGCGAAGGACGTTCAAAGAATATGATCTGTATTGAAAATAGAGCTGATGCCTATGTGCCTATATGAGGCCAGAAGTTAAGGATGATCCACTTTGTGTTTTGATTTTAAGGAATATGAGTGTTTCCTTGTGGCATTTGAACCTTGTGGATGACTTCCTGACTCAATGGCAAACCCAGTTATGTGTCTAAACTGGTGCACTTGCACGAAATGTGGTTCACCGTGACACACACACACACACACACACACTTTCAAAGCAAATGTCCATAAAAGAAACCATTTACGCTCACTCAGTCCTGCTGATACTTTGTTCAGACGGCCCAATCATTTTCTTCTTTTTTCTTTCCCTTCATCCCTTCTCTTTTGTCCATGTGCACGAAACCACAGGGGCCATTTTGGAGCATTTTATGTGGGGAGTGTGTGACTGCAGTGTGCGACTGCACTTTGAGGCCAGTGTTTTTTTAGTTGTTTTTTTTAAAAAAGCACAGCTCGGGCGTTCGGGAACCGGAGGCCATCTTTAGTTTGACACCCGTCTGACACTGCCAAAAAAAAAAAAAAAAAATGCGGCGAGCCACATTTCATATCCGAAAAAAATCTCCACTTAATGTGAAAACCAAGACTTTTGCAAAGCTTCTCTGACCCGTCACGTCTGAGGCGCTCTAGCAACGTGGGTTTATCCAGAGCCTTTTTGCACGTTTTCCAAAGAGCCAGGTGGCTTTTACATCAGGTCAAAGAAAAAGAGCAATCACAAAGCTTTTTCTGTGTGCGTGGAGGGCGGCAGAGTCGGCCTCTTTATGGAGAGGTAGTTGGAAATGTTAGACATGAACAGCCTTAATAAAAATAGGAATGATGGGATCAATAAAGCTGGATTGCCACCATGAGGGGAACTGTTAGTGCTTCACTGGCCCGGGCTTTCACAGAGCCACCGAGCTAAGTAGAGGCCTGCTTTACGGCCCAGGCTGCTCCAATTACTCCGTGATAGACTCGCGCCGCAGAAACTGACCGGAGATGACACCGTTAGGACGGAAACTGGAGCCGCGCGCTTGCAATCCCAAATGTGGCGAAGGAGGGCGGAATCAGTCGCAGAGAGACTCGAGGCAAGTCGTGGGAGTTAGGTTAATGTTGCCGGGGCTTCTCTTAGCGGGATTGTTTCCTTATTATCTGCATGGCCGGCCTAATGCGATGCCATCTCTCTTGCTGACAGTGAAAATTAAAAACTGCGCCGCATGCATTATGTATAAGGAGCGAGGGGAAATAGCGGCGTCGGAAGAAAGGAGAAAGTTCGATGTGGACTGTTTCCCTTAACTGAAGGAAACGGATTGTGTTTGGAAGAATTAAGATTAAAAAAACCTTGCAGTAACATTTGCGTGAACAGGTTCGACAGCTTGACATTTTGCGTAGCGGGTGAATGGGAGCCGACGCCTGCGATGCCGTTCAGGTTCGCAGGGGTTCGAGGAAAACTTCTGATATCATCCGCGGGCGCGTCTGAACCCGAGATAAGATATGGGGAGCGCGGCTCACCTCTCACTTTCTCGTCTTCCTTCGGCAGCTGGAAATTGAAAAAAAGAAGCCTTATGTAGAGCTGTCGGGTAGATTCAGATTATGCACTTTCTCCTGAGTTTCTACAGATGTTCTCCTCCCCTCACATCTTTCTGTCTCCGTCTCTCGGTTAAGCTTTCACTCGTAGCCTCTTCTGACTGGCTCTCAATCCGTAGGTGATGATAGTTGCGGAGTATGGCCTGGGCTCGTTTTCAGTCCTCCTGAAAAACTGACAAGATGAAAGAGCTATTTCTCCTTCCCTCTTTTTTTTTTTTTTTTTACGCCCCTCAGCTCAGCGGTTTCCAGCTTCTCTCCACCCTTTTCCTGCGTCTTTCTCATCTTCAATTATCATCCTTTGGATTTTTCTTCTCCCTCCCCATTTACCGCACGCCCCCCTCTTTTTCCCCCTTGTCTGTCTGAGCTAATGGAACTATAATGGAACCATAAGTCGAGAGCGTCGGGTTGTTTTGAAAACGGCAGAGCATAGCTCCAGTCAGTCAAAAGGAAATCAGCAGCCCACTGCTAAAAAACCCCTTCGTAGCCCTATAATTTGAGTGGCACCATCTCTTTTGTCTCCATTGGAATGCAATAGAGGCACTTTGATTGATGTTATTCGGGTAATTACGTATATATATTTAGGTCGCACATATAATTCTTTAAAGACCTTCGACACAGCGGGGCACATATGCACATGCTTTTAGTCCACGCGGACCCCCGTGGTGCCTCGTTCCCACGTGATCACATCACTTTGGCTCTCTCTCCTCGCTCTCAGCGCAGTTGCTTTATTGCTCACTTTGCAACCACTCTGCAGTCTGCCGCGGACGTTACCGACGCTCGCTAAGTTAATGCCGTAATAATTGCCGTGGCTCTCCCTACGATGCTGCAACAATGATTGCTTAATGCTCGCCGTGTTCCCGCCATGGTCATCGCCGCTGCTCTACTGTAATACTGCTCCAATGCGAAAAGGAGCTTCCAGACAACAAGCGATTAGTGCCGCGGCTGCTGTCCGGCAACGTAGATGTTCTCCGTTTTCAATCACGCTACTCCGTGAATTCGACACCGCTGGTCAGTCTGCTACACACCGGGTCGTAGGTCAAAATCAAGTGGCAACGCACTTTAACAACGTGACGTCATCCCATTAGTTTGTGAGCTGCCGTTTTGAAGAGTTTAGCATTGCTAAACCATGCACCCATTGGACAGGAGTAGCTGTCAATCACACTGTATCCACGCCCCAATGCATACTGTGCTTTATCGTCCATTTTACTCTATCACGTTGTATTGAAGAAGACCTGAAATAAACTCCTCAGGAAAATATTTAGTGACCGTATGAACCGAGTCATTTTCTCAGACTTCTATAGAAACTGATCTTTTTTTTGCAACCAGTTGAGTCTTACAGGCATTTTCACATTGGCACACACGATTAATGTAGAAAGTTTTGCAAACTAATATCACATACGATGATTTTATGGCCCAGACCCAGAACTTCTGAAGCGATTGTCACTCATGTTAGTTTGACATTTGTCATTAGTCACTCACCGGTAGTAAAGAGGAGAATAATAAGACACAAATAACTCCAAACAAAACGGAAATAGAGATGATGTAACTCAAAACTTTAAAAATGTCAAAATTTCTTTATGAAGTCATAAGAAACAGGATTTACAGTGTCCCAACTCCATACCAGTACTGCTGATTTAACATTATTTATTAATCATACATCTTCAGTTTGTGCTCACCGCTCAAACACTTTGCTTTCAGTGCTTTGTTGCAGACGATGTGGTCAGACTACGTTTATTCTCTGCAAATGCTTATATCGCTTTCATTGAGTTAGGATTGTGTTAAATTGTGGACTTTGTTGTGAAGAGGAAAACATTAGATTCAGGGTTATTAATTCACCACAGTGTTTATTCTAATCATATTTCTCTCTTTCTTCTCCCCCCCCCCCCCCCCCCCCCCCGGTGCAATCCCCTGTAAATGATCGCAAATAAAGGTAAGAGCCCTTATGTGTTTTTGTTGTTGTTGTTTTTTAAATTATGCATGCAATTTTGTGTATTGAGATGCTTGAGAAGAAATGTACCAGTGGCTTTGGGGATTTACCAAGACCGTTTTGGATAATTACTTTTTTTTTAAAAAGCAAAGGAGAAAAAAAAGCAATTAGCGCAACCCTTACATTGGAAAGTAAGTAAACAGCCTTGTGGCATATTTAAGTAAGCGGAGGAATATCTAGAACCTTGTAAAGACGACGCTTGTTGTGGTTTTTTTTCTCCCTGGGTGTCGCTGGTTGGATTTTTTTTTTTTAATGGCTTGAGTATTTAGTTAGTTTCAGCTGCAGAAACTGCACACAACATGGTGAACAGAGTGTTTGTCCTTCTCACATGGGATGAATAGGCCACAGCAAAGATATTTCATTTTTTACTATCAACCAGTTGCTGAATTTCTGCTTCTTGTCCCTTTCTCCCAATTTTCTCTGGACATCACGTGGTTCAGGTTTAGCCACGGTTTTAATGCACCGTGCTGATGGGCCTAAAAGCTAATCGACCAAAAGCTAAAAGAAACACCCTATTTCTTTTCTTTTTGTTATCCTAAACGGCTCCGTTTTGCTCTGATTAGATTTATCTGTTTCCACCGCTATCTCAAAACTGTTTAAGCACAGCGCTGGCCGTGGCTACCACAATCAGTCTTCTCATCTCTACAGAAATTCCCTGTTTTTCCCTGAGTGTCAGATTACTTCCTACGCGTATAGCGACTTGTTATCTTTAGCTTATTCCAATCTCAGCCTGCGTGGCGTGACGTGTCGGATCAGTATTCCTTTCTAGCCACTGGAGGCTCCGAGGTAAAGGGCCCGAGCCACGGGGGCCTCGACCGGGCGCCGTACTCCTTCGCTCCCGTCTTCTTCTTCCTGATGTTGTTATGAGTGTAGAAATGAAAGTTCCAGGCCCGAGGTTGATCACACACACTCGCACTTAGCCGTGAGTCAGAAACAGGCGGGGCTTTGGGTAAAGCCTTGCAAACAAGACGAGTGGGATGGTGATGGTGGTGGGGGTGTGTGTGTGTGTAGGCTTTGCGGATAAGTCGCCCCCCCACCCCCACTTCATGAAGGCAAGGACGATCTGCCGCTGCCCTGCCAGAGACAATAAGTCACCCTGGCACACTCAGAGAAGGGTCTCCCGCTCTTGATGAGGAATTCCATATGGGATGAATAGCATCTCTAATGGCCGCCCCCCTCCGCTCATTACCACTGTGATTACGAGCCATTTGTTTGCTTTATCATGGCCCTAAACCTCGGGGGGATTTAATGAGTGTCGGGATGTAAAACCGTCCCCCCGAGGACGGGAAGGTCGGGGGGGTTGTTTGTGATGTGGCACAGAGGGCGTTGTGTGTCTTGACACATTCCTCCCTTCGCTGTTTGCGAGTTTGTTTCTCATCGCACCCTCAGCTACTGTCAGAATTATTTATGTCCTCTACTGGGACGGCTCCGCGAGTCGTTGTTTTTTTTTTGTAAAAACCAGCAGAGGAGAAATCATGGATGAATATAGGGTTGTTGTTTTTTCAGTTTGTGTGCAAGCTTTGGTGATGATGAGGGGTTTTTGGGTAAAGCTGTTGATGAAAACGTTGTCCGGGACAAAGGGGGGATGATCACACACAGAGACAGACTCCTGAAGTGGCAGAGTGGATTGTGGCTGTCGAGGATATACTCGTGTAATTGTTCTCATTACAGCACCATCGTGACTCGTGTTGTTTTTTGTTTTTTTTCATGTCTGACTGCATCACTTTGCCATTTCCTCCTCATCTTTCCACCGCAGCCTCAGCGGGCTTCATTATCAATAATTAAGAAATGGCAGGCACACCCGCGTCTGTTGCAGCCACCTGACGGGATGTGAACACACACACACACACACACACACACACACACACACACACACACACACACACACACGGAGCGTATCAGAAGAATGGCAGGAGGTTTTGGTGGCCTTCATACCTCCCCCCGTTCTCCATTAACCTTTCCGCGAGGCTCGCGAGGCAGCTGGCGAAATTGCGGTAAATAATGAGAGAGAGCGTCGCGGAGAATCGGCTTATGAGTAATTAATGTTTGTTTGGTCGCACCCATCTCCAGAAGAATCGTCAGATAATTTGCGCACTCTCAGTTTGCCACCTGCAGTTCAAACAATATGACTGACATTTGAGGGTTGACGCAATCTACCGACGGGATTAGGGGGCCAACATCCAGATCCTGATCATCAGTATCAAAGTTCCACCGCGGCTTCCTGTCGCAAAAAAATTATAACCAGGAGGATCCACGTGCGTTTTAGTGGAGACAATGACAGCGTTGAAGATGACTGGTCATGTCAAGAATTCAGAGCTCAAACAAGAATGGCACTCGGGGAAGGAGCATACCTCCGCCAAGGCGAGACATTCCCACATGTGTGTCTAGCTCCTGTGCAAAATCAAAGGCCTTATGAATTAGTCTGATAATTCAACGGCTTCTTAGTCCTATCCTTGTCACAGAAAACATGATAAACCAACTAACAAACCATGTGGAACTCGGTGGAGGTAATAAGGAGTTTGCAGCTTCCCCCCTCCCCCTTGAGTGTGTTTAGGGTAGAAATTAATTCATGACTCCTAATTAAGTTTTGTCTTGAGCTTTCTGGTTCCTCTAAAGTTCACAGTGAACCGCTCTCTCCCTCTCTCTCGTCTGGCTCCTCGGCCCACTCATTAAAAATGACTAATTGATTACGGGGCCAAGACCGCGGCCGGAGAGGCAGCGTATCAATTATTAAGCTGCATTAATAGATTAAACTGGGAGAATGTGCCGAGCGTTTAACTTATGTAACCCACTCAAAGTGGAAGCGATTATGAAGTTTCCTCTTTGACCACCAAAAATAAAAAAACTCCCTCTGTAGTGAAACCAATCCTCGGGCTGTTCACCCTCAGGCTCACCAGTCTGACCCCACTAATGGCATTGGACGTAATTAACAACCTGGAGAGAGGCTGGAGAGAAAAGAGAAGGGGGCCCACCCCCAAAGTGTCATATCCCTCTTCCCCTATTGAAGCACCAGATATTCACCAAAATGTAAATTATGAATAGTCAGGCTTAATGGTTGCTCTATTGTTGGCCTTTCAGAGCGAAGTAGTTTTTTCCATCCAGGCCCCTGCTCCACCGACACGACGATGAATGAGACCAAACTTAAAAAAATATAATTGTGCCTTTTCTTGAAAACAGATGTTGCTCAAAAGACGACTGCTCAGAGTCCTTACAGTTTCAAAAAAAAGCAGCTCTCAGACTGAAGTCCGGACGTTTTACTGAACTCTTCCGGTACGTGAGAGCCCAATTGTCTGCAAACGTTGCTACAGACACTCTGCCAGCCTGAGCCCATTTTGGATTGATGGAGTTGGGGCCTCTACCGGGGCACCACCCATCTTTCGTCTGAATGTTCCAGAAATGCTCCCCCTGTTGTGTGAACGCATCCGACCCGCACAATCTCACAGAGTTCATATGTAAAAACTGCCAAACGTTGCATTTATCATGAATACAGTCAACAGATTGGGGTCCCCGCAGAGGAATAGAGTCTATTCAGGCTATAATAATTTAACCTCTTTTGGTTTGTATAGCCTCTTTGGAATAGAGTAGGACTCTACGCTGAGAGCAAAAATGCTGGAAATAAGCACGACTTCAGCAGGTACAGGAAAGCGAGCAGGCCTCTTATGACAAATGGCACGTCAGTCAGCCGGGCAGCCTATTGATTGGGCGGCCTCTGGCTGCGATTTATGCCCGCCATTCCTCTCCCATTTGAAGGGGGTGGTGTCAGGAAGTGACAGAGTTATGCACAAGTCCTCCACATGATTGGTGACCCCAAGGTGGACTTTTTAACCAAGCCCCCTCCCCTCCCCTGCTGCCAGACTGTCCTTTTGCAAAAAGCCACACATGAGGAGGTGGTGCAGTGTTTGATGGGAAGTGATGGAGAGGGATATATACTGTGCTGCACTGTGGGGCAAACAACTGCATGTATATAATAACCCTCTCAACTCTGATTAGGACGAAAACTTCCACTTGCCTCGCCGTTGCCTTGATTAAATCTTGCGTCTCAACATGGCCCCCGTGGCACGGCAAATGCAGAGCTACGGGAGGAAATGAGAGTTTGCCATTTTTCAGACATGATTGCTTTATTGAACCTGGCAATGATGACCATCAGCGGGCGTGCGTTTGCTACAGTCGGGAAAAAAATTGGAAAAATAAAAGGACGGAAGAGGAAGAGAAAAAGAAGCCTGTCACTTCCAGTCTGACTCCTATCCATCAGTTACTCAACTGACGCGGATAAATCAGCGGAATGAATCCCCAATAAATGTTGCATCCTATCGCAGAAATCAGCACTCGCTCCTGCACAAAATATAAATGGATGCCGACTGTTCTTTTCCCTTTTTTTTCTTTTTTTTCTTTTCATTTTCTCTCTATTTAATTCGCTTCAGGCTGCCGTCGAAGCTGAAAGGTTGGGCAGAGCGAGAGTGATCAGGGCTTAGATGCATTTGGCAGACGCTTCCTGTAATTCAGTGGTTGATGGAGGGAACTGATAAGTGAATTGGTTTCCTGGTTCGGGCTGTGGGAGCCACTGTGCTCAGTTTTTTTTGGTGGGGGGATTTTGGCAAGGGCACAGCTGTGTTTTTTCAGGCTCGGGCACATTGCAGTTTTTAAGAAGAATTGGAGGCGAGATGAAAAGTCGACATTTCTGACTGGTTTAGCGCCCGAGTCAAATAGTGCAGTAAAAGAAGTTTTGTGGGGCCAGAGTTGAAAGTTTGGTCATCAAAGCCAAATAAAACTTTCTTTCCGTTATATTGGAACCAAATCAAAGTCTAATGTGACCCATTTTTTTTTGGTTAGAACCAAAGCTTTTTTGAACCGAGCTTTGGTTCAGGAAGTTAAGATCTGAGTTGGGGGGTTTTTTTTCTCTCCAACTGGACATTTGGTGACACACAGTACATTGAGTTTTATATCCAATCGTTCCCAGTTAGAGTAAATCACAGACTTGGTCAAGGTCAGATGAAAGCATCAATTTCAAGTGGTGATTTACTACGGAAGTGGCGAAACTGTCACGCTGCAATAACGTTTTTCTTATGTCCCGGATCCAGGACTATTTATCGAGGAGTGGTTTTGTGGAATTGCCTCAGCAAAGTGGTGGTGTGGGAGGAAAAGAAAGAAAAAATAAGAACATAAGATCATGGCACATAACATCTACAGAGCAGACATCAGGGATAAACATATGGTCCGTACGAGATAGTGATAGTGCACAAAGAGTCCTTTGCCTTTTTCGAGGGCTCTCCACGACTAAGCCACCGTGTCATGGAGAGAAGCACCTTCATCCGCCCAATCGGGGGCCTGTCCACTTCAGACGTTAAGCCAATTAGCAGCATGTGAGCCGCCGTATTGCACTCTCCCTGCGTAAGTGCTCTGGTAAAAGCCGCGTCAACCCCGGTGTAGACTTGTTGACGTGTGGTTTCGCCTGTACACACGGCGCTCACACCTCCACCCCCCCGCTCGCCTCCGTTAACCGGGACGGTTTGCGGTCCCGGGGTCCTAATGAGAACCGAGACAAATCGCGGTAAGACTTGCTTCGGCGCAAAACTAGGTTGCCTCTGCCCCCTTCACCCGTTTCTCCACTCTCCCCATTTTTGACTAATGTAATTTATGCAAAAAAAAAAAAAGAAGAAGAAATTATAAATAGCATATCAATACCGCCACAGCTTTCCGGGCCAGGCATGCAACAGCACTCCCGGCTGTCAGGGTAAGTAGGTCGTGGGTGTGTATCTAAGAAACACACTGACTATAGTCAACACACCCCTTCAGTGCTGCTGTGTGTGTGTGTGTGTGTGTGTGTGTGTGTGTGTGTGTGTGTGTGTGTGTGTGTGTGTGTGTGTGTGTGTGTGTGTGTGTGTGTGTGTGTGTGTGTGTGTGTGTGTGTGTGTGTGTGTGTGTGTGTGTGTGTGTGTGTGTGTGTGTGTGTGTCTGTGTGTGTGTCTGTGTGTGTGTGTGTGTCTGAAGAGAAGATTTAACAACGGTGCACTCCGGGTCACATCCAAAGAGAGACAAAAGACGGAGGGGAAAGTTCTTTTTAAACATGCACCAGAAGTTCCTTTCCACGAGCCCAGAGACTTCAGAGGAGCGAGTTTCAGCAGTTTAGTTTGGACTCGTATCCGTAATGGTTTTGGAAGTTTCCCATGTTTTGTCCGTGGCGGCAGTTGAACCAGGGGGGAAAAACAAGTCCGCTGTCTTGCATCTTTTATTTAAAAGTCTTCTTTTTTGTATTTTTGTATTTTTTTTTATTTCCTCCCTCAGTTCTTTTTTCAGTGACTTAGTCAGAGCACTTTCAAAGCAGTTTGAGGGTGACACATCGCCCAAAGCATTGTTGAGGAACCGAGGGAAGAAGAAGGTTCACCTCCTCCGTTCGGTGACGGGCAGTGACATGTGGCTAAATTCCTTCCTTTTGTAAAGCGAGGCCCGTTGCTGATTAGCACCGCTGCGTCCTCGTCCTAAATCCTCCCGATTCTCCCCTGCATTTCTTCAACTTTGCCTCCTCTAATTCAAATCGTGTGGTGGATGCAGCCACGGTCAGACATCCGTCCCCCCGGTACCCTGCTCTCAACAACCTGCAGCCCCCCACCATCCCCCCTACCTGTGCTGCGCTCCTTATATTAATGCAGAGATGAATATTAATGTCCTTACAGCTGTTTGCGATGTTTCCCGGGCTGTGCCACTGCTGCCAATCTCTCGGTGTAATTCGTCAGGTAGAGCATGGATAGACACAAGATCAGTATGAAAGAAATACAGACGATGCAGCTTAGACAGAGATGGGGGGAAAAATTAAAAAAAAAGGGAGGTGATTGCATGGGGGGGAGTGAGCCTCGCAGGTTTTTCTAATTAAGTGGTTTTCAAAGGGGGATCAGTGAGGGAACACAGCGGAGCGTAAATGTGTATGTGTGTCTGTGTGTGTGTACATATATATGAGTCAGAGAAAAGGGGGGGGGGGAGCGAGCGAGTGAGGAGAAACGGATGTAAACAAGCTGCTGTACAAGAGAAATGTAAATAAATGTGCTTAAGAAAAAGACAAAAGTATGAGAGAGCAGAGTGTGTGTGTGTGTGTGTGTGTGTGTGTGTGTGTGTGTGTGTGTGTGTGTGTGTGTGTGTGTGTGTGTGTGTGTGTGTGTGTGTGTGTGTGTGTGTGTGTGTGTGTGTGTGTGTGTGTGTGTGTGTGTGTGTGTTTGTGCGCGTGTTTGTGCGCGCGCGCGTGTTGAAAAGTTGAAAAATGGGGAGTAAACACTTGATGTTGTGTCACGCGAAGCTGCTGATTGCAGATACGAGGCAATCATTTGGAGAGTTTAAGGAAATAAGTGTGTGTGTGTGTGTGTGTGTGTGTGTGTGTGTGTGTGTGTGTGTGTGTGTGTGTGTGTGTGTGTGTGTGTGTGTGTGTGTGTGTGTGTGTGTGTGTGTGTGTGTGTGTGTGTGTGTGTGTGTGTGTGTGTGTGTGTGTTTGGCGGCAGAAAAAAAGGGAAAAAGTGACGATATTTTCTTCATCACGACATCTTCAGGGTTAATGGACGAGCTCGACGCGTCTATTTTTACGGTTGTGTTTACATCGGGAATGACTGAGAGCACAGCAGCAAAACACACTTGTATTCACACTCATTTAGAAGAAAAACACAATGCTCATTGTTCAATGAAATCCTCTGTTCAATCCAAATCACAATTTAACACGACGTCTTTACACTGTGAGGTCGTGACCTTACATTTTCCCAGGAGAAATTTGGGGGAGAGGTGGAGAGGAACCAGGAACAGTTGTTCATTATGACAGTTAACCACTGTCATAATGACAATAATAATACTGACACCTATAGATGTAACAACGTTGTTAATAATAAAATAATGATCGCTAATTCTAGTTGAGTAGTGTCTGATTTGGACCCTTCAGCGCTGGAGTCAGAGACATCATAGATAGATAGATGTCAAGTAAATACATATGAATTTAGCTCAGTTCTGTCGTACTGCATATGGCCAAATAAATAAATAAATGAATGAATGAATGGTAAGCACTGGCCCTTTAAATATGCTGATGCTAAATGTGAAATATGCAAACCATGTAGACACAGTTCATAAATGCTAATCACTGTGAGGTCGAGGCCCATCAACCCGAGTCCAGTGTGTTGTGGTGACCTGAGCAGGATCACAGGCGGCGGAGCAAATGGCCTGGTCCGTGATAATACTCACAGTCAGTGTATGTACTGTATATATGTGTGTGTGTGTGTGTGTCAGGATGGATGAGAGCAGAAGAGGAACATTGCTTGTCATTGCCGGATGACTGAGCCCTTTCAGCTGCCCCCCACTCCCTCCTCTCTCTCTCTCTCTCTCTCTCTCTCTCTCTCTCTCTCTCTCTCTCCCTGAATGCAAAGATCAAACCACAGATGGTCGTCAGTGCTGTGTGTTGGAGGTCGAGGATGTTAAAGCCGGGCCGCGCCGGGCCGCGCCGGGCCAGGCTTGGCCGGGCCGCGCCATTGGGCAGTCAAAAACTTGTTTTCATCCCCGGGTGTGGAATCTGTCAACTCAGGACAAACGGTGGCATTTTGTGGGGCACAAACTGGGCCGGGCACCCGGGCCGGCATTGTGGTCAACAAAAGGGCTGGCTGGAGTTTTAGAGGACACAAGCGGGACTCTGTCCGCCCGTCTCTGTCCACAAAACAATGCGGAGCGAGGACGAGGCTTCGATGCCTCCGCTGCAGTACAGTGTTCGCTTGTCAGTTTGGGAAAGTGGAATTTACACACTCGCACACTCTCGTCCACGTTTGTGGAAAGTTACTAAACACCTCCAGTAATTGTTTTCAGCGATGGACACCTGATTGTTTTTGAGGTTATTTGCGTCTAATGAATTAGGACAAGTCGCGAAAGTCAGGCAACAATTTTGATTCATTTCTCGTAGGTTTTAGTCGACGCGGCGCACAGTTCTGTTAAACGCCTCGGTTGAATTCCTCTGCTCCTTTAGTGCTCTTTAGTGGCCTGGAACAAGGCCCTGCAGTCTTCCAGCCCTTGGAATATAGAAAATTACCCATTTCCAAAAATATGTCTCCACTGTCCCTCCTTGTTTTTTTTTTTTCCGTTTGAATGAGAGACAGGGGATCCGGGGGTGAAGAGACTCCTTGCATCCCAGCTGTGGCTGCGCCAATCTGCCAGATGCAGACGGACCCTGAAAGGAGAAGACGGAGTCAAACAATAGCCTCTGCTGGATGGAGGGAGCAGGACGAGAGGCGATTAAGAGGGCAGCAGGAGTCAGGGGAGAGGCAGATGATGGGAGCCTCTTTGCTGAGTGATGGCCAACAGGGATCACTGTCAAAACAGCAGATATCAATGTTGCCCCGCTCGATCCCCCCCCATCTCATCCCCACACCCACTATCCATCAGCCTAATCAGGGGGGAACACGGGGGGCGACACTGTGGGAAAGAAAAGAGAGTGGGGAGCACTGGTGATAGTGGGGGTCAGACGCGCGGGGCCTCACCTCGTCACGAAGCCGAAACCCCGCAGTCAGTCATCGTTGACCCCGGCCCGCCCCTGCAGCCATTGTTATCCCAGAACCTCATCTGTCCGGCCGACCTCAGGGGGGGGGTGTTGTGAAAGAGCCGGCGGTTAACGGAGTGCCGCCGCCGAGTTTGATGTATGGGCCTGCGCCGAGGATTGACGTGGGAGAGCTGGTGGATAGCAGGTTCCATCAGACGCAGCGGGAGTCTGGAAGTGTGAACTGTCAGGCGGCCCGCTCTCTGTTTTATGGAGTTGTCGCGTCTGTGCCATTGGGGTCAAGAAGCCCCAGAGTGAGAGACGCTCCGTGGCCGGTTTGCTGTTTTTTTCCTTCCCGTCAGCGACATTTTAAACTCCTTAATGTCATGTTTGAAGTGAAGACAGAAGGTTTTCTCTTCTTCTTGCCCATTGGCCAGACAGCGGTATTAACTGGAGATGGATCCACTTCATCATTTTCCCAGGCTACAGTTAAAACACCAGATAATATTTCCCCCCGTATACTTTAGTTGGGCCCTGACTATTCATTATTTATGATCTATTCCAAATTACATTATCTTTCACCAGGCTTCAATTACACCCTTCCCTGAGGCTCGGAAAATGACTCGGGGTCCGTGCGAAGGATTGTACGAGAGGGAGCGAGGCGGCGGCGGCGGCGGATCATTTGTGCGCGCTCGCGTCCGCCACAGCCCAGTGGAAGCTCGTTTTTTCCAATTTCCGGACGTCTGATCTGACAAGTTAATTGATTGGACATAACGAATTAAATATCTACGCTGCGATGCAAAAAAAATGTACTGCGCAAATTGTGATCATTATTGATGATACTGTAGTGGGGAGGGTGCTAACGCCCCGTAATCAATTGGAATCAGTTGAATTTGTGCTGGAGTGTCTGTAATTATGCTCGGGGGGGGTACTAGTATCATCACTGAGGGAAGAAAATATGGTAATGTAATGTAAAAAGTCTCCTTGAGAAAAATATAGCCGATGGATTAGCTAATAAATACGCAGGTTCATCAGAGAGAAATACATTTCATTCACATATTTTATTCTAATGCCTCCAGAAGAACTTCCAGCGGCAAGAAAACATTTGAAATAAAGTCCAGGCACACAACCGGTAGTGTTCGCCAGCATGTCAGTGCTTTGACCCCAGGTTTACCCTCAGCATCTGTCAGATATTTCAGTTTTCTGCTGCTCTTAGCGCTAACAGCATTTCCCAAAAGCGATGGAGTCAATCTCCCCTCCCTCGTCCAGACATGACAATATACACACTTCTTTCTCATTTTATTATTTTATTCCTTTGCTGATGGAGACTAAGAATACAAAAAGGGTGAAGGAAAATAGCCCTTGTTAAATCAGAAGAAATTCTAATTCTAATCGTGATACAACCAATAATCAGAAAAGTCTATGTACAGTGAACTTCCAATTAGAGTTACAGTGCTGTTTGTGAAATAACGGCTCATTTAATTTGTATTAAATTGAAAATTGGTTGTTGGTAGCCATAATGTTAAATGGTAGTGGCGAATGGACTGTATTTATATAGCAATATTTTAATGTCATCAACCACTCAAAGCGCTTTACAGTACAACAATCATTCACACACATTCATCCAGCGCTGCTTATTAACACACATTTTCTGTCACATTCATACACTGCCGGAAGAGCCGTCATAGGCCGAGGGCACTTCAGCATGTGGACGGGGGGGAAGCAGGGATGGAACTACCAACCGTCAGGTTAGTGGACGACCCTCTCTATCTCCTGAGCAACAGCCGCTTGGTTGACTTAGTCTCTTCCCCCTTGAGTGGGGTCTTTAACGACGTTCCGGTGATTTTTAGCCACACTTTTTTTCCCAATCAAGTTGCGGTTTGGGTCGGCGCGGCTTGGAGAAGAAAAGAAATCTGAGAGTCGACATGATTTCCTTTTACTACATTAGTTCTTTCATAATATTCTTCTGATTGTACTGCCTTGAACAATCATTTCCCCCTGAGCAGACGGGATTAGTGAAACCTTCCGCACTACATTCTATTATAGTGTCCTCACAATGTGTGCTTGTGCCCATCGGAGAGAGAGAGAGAGAGAGAGAGAGAGAGATTGGGAGCTGACAGAGACGGAACGAGAAGGGGGAGATGGGAAAAGGCAGCAAGGGAAAGGGAGAGGAAGAGTGAGGGAGCGTGTTTAACATGACATCTAAGTATCTAATTACCTCTGTGCCCATGTCGTCCTCCCAGACCAGGCTGCCGTTTTCCCACGTACCCCGTCCCCGGGTTCCCCGAGTCGGCCCCCGGCGTCCCCCTGTTCCCCATCGGCGCGCTCCTGAAGCTCTTGGCACATTTAATGTGCTACATGCCCAAGTTGCACGCGAACAACGACTCCGAAAAACGAGGAAGCTGCATAAAGGAAACCATCCGTCGAGGTTATAAAAAAAAAAGAGGAGTTCTTTTAATTTTATTTCGTCCTTGCTAACAGAATATTATGTCTCATGAATGCAGTGTGCTAAAAGTCACGGAGCAAGATGTCATATGTGCAGAGTAAATATTAATAACCTCCTTAACTGTCTGACGCGATGTTCCCTCGGAATTTATAGTTCACTGGCGCACACAGCGCCGCTCCTCAATCATAGGAGAAGCAATATAAATATTTGACTGTATCAGTGGTGGAGCGCTCGCTAAAGAGTGCCCCCCCCCGTCTCCAGCCTCCATCATCTGCGTCTTCACCGTAGATGAGCGGTGAGTGTGTCCGGGGGACTGCGGCGCAGGGCGGCGTCTGCTGAGGCAGAGTTGGACAAAGGGAATCGTTAATACGCGGCTGACAATTTTATCGATGTGCCGGCTGATGTCTTCCCATATAGTCATGTATAATTCACGCCCCCCCCCTCTTTAACTTTTGACCGCGTCGAACAGAGCGCCGTATCGTCCGTTGTCATCCAGCTTTCCCAACTCCGGGCCCTCCGTTTTACCGACGGTGCCCGCATCGGTTAAATGTCGGCAACCGCGAGGTTCTTTGTGATTTCATTCTGTGTCCAATGTACTTCTCTGTTCTTTTAAGTCCGCCTGCTGTTTGTCACGGTCAGGTTCGGTAGGAGGAATGCTGGGAGAAGATAATAACAACATCCTTTTGTCGCTCTGATCCTTGAATACCTCCGTCAATGCGCCAGTGTGTTCGAAGCAGGTGCCGTATCAGACACTGAAGAGCAGCCCTGCTGCACAGTACAGTATCGTCATACAGGTTCTTCTTCCTTCTTCGCCTGTCGTCATTGCTTCGTCTACGTGTTTTTGTTTTTTTTTTACGTGAGAATAACGCGGTCAAAGCAAGGCTCATGGTGGAACAATATGGGCGTCGTTTTCCTGTCTGAGCCACAGCGGGAGTGTCAAATTGTAACGATGCGTATGGATATTAAAACACCCATTCGCTTTATCTCGCTGTAATATTAATCCGCCAAGTGCAACTGGCTTTCAAAACACACCCGTGATCCGTCAGGAGACTAAGTCCGACCCTTTTGATCCATGCACAGCGTGCCGTGACCTCACCGCTGCTGTTGAACTTCCTCCACGCGCGGCGAACCAATGCGCTCGGCTTATTAAAACAGGGCGCTTGGTCTCCCTGGCTTTTTGTTTTGTCCCGGTGGTGACATTTCATGCCCATCAAAGCCGCCGTCTCCGCGGCCGGGGCGACACAGAGGTGTGACTGTTGGCATAGTCACCGGCGGGAGTCCATTAAAAGGCAAGGTGCAGTAATTCATCCCTCCACGCCGAGGGGCCTGCCTTCACTCTCAATGACGTGCGCGGTGATGTATGGGGGAAAAGCCCCGGCAGCATGTGGCGACATTCGATTTAACACTCTCGGTTTTGAGGTGCGCATTATACGGAGCGTTCTAATTTTCCAGTCTGCTGCGTAGGATGCAGATTTCCAGTTGTACAATGCGATGTTTCTCAAGGCGTCGTGTCTTTTTCATACCTTCTTTAATTCGACTTGAATTCTGTGTCTTGAATAGCTTTTCAAGAAAACACCCCCCCCCCCCACCCAAGCAGTCGGGGTGTTGGTAGACATCTGAAGATGCCGCAGTAATTTCAAACGCTACACAGTGTGCGCACAATTAGTCAACACCCTCTCGGTGGTCTCCCCTCTATGATTGATTCATGCGGAGATGAATTGTTACGTCCAACCTCCTCCACCTCTCCGTACGACGCTCGTCACTGCAGCAACAAAAGGAGGGTGTACCACATTGTGCACACACACACACACACACACACACACACACACATACACACACACACACACCTTCCTCAAGCAGTCTGTCAGAAAGTCCAAAGGCCCCAGCTGCAAGCAAGGAAGCTCCTGCATGTGAATGTTTATTATGTATAGTTTTCTCTCTCTCTCTCCATATAGCAGAGATTATATCCTTTGGGGGAGCAGAGATGGATTGTGGAGTGTGCATATTTGCAGAAGGGAGGGAAGGAGGAGGAGGAGGAGGCCGTTTCTGACGTTTCAGTGAGATGCGCTGCCTTCCCGGGATCGCGTTACTATCCCTTTGGCCCCGTGGTGGTCTCCTCCTCCTCCTCCTCCTCACATTATTGCATCGGCGAGGTGTAACGTAAACTTTGGGTTAAGAATAACCTGCACTAAAGCAAATCTCAGCCAAGGACATAATGCGTCCCCTTGCAGCCCGTCTGCGCCTCAAAAGACCAACTCACAGAAAGACGACGCCTTGTTCATGCGCTCCGCTTCCGCCGCGCGCTGTCGGGGCCGCCGCTGTTGGCGTCGTCGAGTCCGAGAGGGACGAGTCGCAGTGTGGCACGGAACCCCCCCCTTGTTACTGTGCGTCGGCTGAATTCCAGGATCACACGACGCACACTTCCTGTCATCCACCTCGGTGTGCGTGCGTGTGATGCAAGAACAAAGGTGCCGCGGTTCCCTTTCTTCTGCTCAACACCAGAAGCTTTAAGGTTTCGGCGGTCGGCTCACAACGCCGAGCTTCGCCTTTTCCTCCAATTAGGCTTTAAACTCATACCAGCGAGCCGTATCGCGTGAAAGTAAACCATTTGCTTTTCTCTCTGTGTGAGAAATGCATAATCTGTGCTTCTTCAACCCCCCCCTCCCCTCCCCCCCTGCAAGCCATGCTATGTTAAAGATTATGTCGATTTACTCTGTGGCTGCAAGGGAGTGTTCTTTTCTCTCTTTCTCTTCTTATTCTCCATTTCACTCGGATCCCTCGCGTGGGAATGAAAGGTTGGGGAGTGACACGTGAACGGGGAATGAGTTTCTCCTTCCCGGGGATGGTGGCAGCAGCAGGTGGGAGAGTGATGGCAGGTGGCGTGTGGGAAGAGGAGAACGCCGCCGCATCGGGCGTGTGCGGCTCCTTGGGGATTTTGCGAGGGGCCTCGCGCTGGTTTTTTTTTTTTTTTTTTTCAATACGGTGAAATGTGACTTTATTTCTTTGGATTTTGTTTTGCACGCACAAATTCAAATTATTGCATGTATGAAGTCACCTGAGCATCTTAAGTTGGCTCCCAGTTGGACCAAGGAGCTTTGTGAAAAACAAAAAAACCCCTAATCGGCATCACATCCTGTCTGGTAGATCTAGCTGCTGAGCCGTCAACAGGTGCCCGGGATGCTGCACCCGCCGGTGGACGCATCACGAGCAGGATCCTCTTCAGTAGTTCATCCGACTGACTGCGTGCTGCCGGACGAGGCGCCAATCAATTAAACCGGTTTCTACTTCCTTCCCCGTTTCACACCTTACACGTTGGACAATGAAGGAAAGAGGAGTAGCATGAAAGCCTCTCTGTTATTGGGGCCCCCCCCCCCCTTAATTAAATCGCGTGCGTCCGTGTATTTGCATATGGCGGTTTAAGATGCTCTAAATCAAAGACGAGAGGAGCGAGGGGAGCGAGGGGGGCGAGGGGGAAAAAATCATTATAGTACAATGGAACCTGAAAGAAGAGATGGAAGGTTATTAATAATTAATCAACCTTCTCTTATCTTTCAATCGAGTCGATAAGTGCGAGGCAGAAAATGAGAAAGTAAAGACCGGGTGTAATGAGAACGGTCTCCCGTGGGTTCGCCTGTTTCGCTCCGACCCACGAGGGGAGAGATTTATCCCTGCGCGGCTTCGGTGATAGATGGCCTCCTGAAAATGCTCTTGTGTTATGACTCCGTGGCAGATGCGCGGAGGGGACGGACGAAGGAGATAAAGTTGATTAATTCGGAGGCAAATTTTCAGACGTAATTATCGTGTATCATTCCACGTATTCTCAGCAGATACGCCTCGAGGTCGCGGCCCGCGCCCGATGTAGTGCGGGCGTCCCCCGTGGCAATTTCAAATTCATCATCTCGCTAAAAGCTCGTTTTTCTGCAACTGTGGAGTGTTCGCGCAGCTCACCAGGCGGCCGCCGCAGCGGGCGGACGCAGAGAGCCCAAAGGGTTGTAGCCTTCTTCTTCCAGCGAGCCAAAGATAGAAAAAGGCAAAAACTACAGCAGAATTCTCTGTGTCTCCCGAGAAGGCAAATAACTTTGTATTTCCCCCTTGTTTTTCCTTTTTTTCGTAACTGACAGCTGGCATTTTGCAGCCATGTAGAGAAGTGTGACATGACCCACCTGCACACCTTCGCTCACCGGAAAAGGTCAAAAGTGCATTTGGGCGTCAACTGCTGTAGCTTGTCCAGCTTCCCTTTTTTCCCCCTCTGGACATATTCCTGTTCAGAATAATAACGTGATAATTGACATTTCACATCGACGTCCGGTGAATCGGGCCCCGATCGCTCCATCAGACGCGGCCCCGCAGCGCACTTGTAACATCCGCGTCGAAGCAAAACCGGCGTCAGCTGACGACCGTACACCGGCGGGTGCGTCAGTGTTATTAACATTCTTTCGACAGGTAATTGAATCCTCTATTTCTACGGATCTGGCCTTGTGCTTTCTGTCCCCCCTCTTCACTTCGCCCCCTCTGCTTTCCTTTTCTCTTTCACTTCCCTTCCACTCATCCTCTCTCGGGCCCCCGTGCAGCCTTGTGCCATCTCAGCCATTTAATCAGAGTGATTATCTTACCGCCAGACGCTGAAATATTTATGCCTCCCGACCGCAACCTGGCAGTTAACAGGCACCGAAAATGGACCCGACCTCATACGCGCGTAAAAGCAACACACCACTTGCGGGTTTAATGCGCACAGACAAGCCCACACTCGTGACAGTTAGAGCCGGCGACCTCACTGGAGTTCCAGACACCCGACCGCCTTACCGCATCGGGGGCACAGTGGGCTTTCCTGCATTTGCATATTGTGCGAGTGTTGTCTTCTGATTTTTTCGGGGAAAAAGGGGAAACAGGGACGGGGAATTTTCACGACCTAATCAGCTCAAGTCGGTTTATTTTCCTCAAGGGGCAAACCTGCACAGTGACTTCGCGCTTTGGTTTGTGAATTGCCGTTTTGAACAGTTTGGCATTTTGGCTAGCGCCATATTGTTTTTAAAAAAACCAAATCTGTAGTAACCATTTTTGGAGGAGCGGGGGAGGGGCTTGGCGCCAGCTCGTCCACTGCACGTCCACCTGCAACCATGCGCCAGTTGGATGGTACCAGCTGTCAGTCATGCTGTATCCACGCCCCCAATGTATACGGTGCTTTATCGTCAACTTTACTCGAAATGGGACCATCATTTCCAACATGAACATCGTTCTGTGTTGGGGAAGACTTCAAACTACAGAATGAGACCATAAACACTTCAGGGAAATGTTTACTGAAATTCAATATTTTTGAGTCGCCCTCTGCTGGTCATTCAGGAGAACACAGGTTTCAGACACCTCTGTGTTGGCTTCACCGTGCGGACCCGGACTCTACCACCTTTTTTCAAATACAGACTATGATTGTGATGCACTTTTTTTTTCCCACACACTCTCTCTCTCTCTCTCTCTCTCTCTCTCTCTCTCTCTCTCTCTCTCTCTCTATATATATATATATATTACACGTTGTAGGAACTTGATGCTGCAGTTCAATTGGTTTTTACTTTTGCATGCTGCATCTATCACACAGCATTGTTTTATTCCCATCTGCCGCCGTGGAGGTGTTGATAACTGTCACACCACTGTCTCGCACCTCTTTACAATGCAACGGCAGCTGAGCCACAGAAATCTGTCACACTGCTGAAATATCCCGGCGACGCAAGCGTCTCTGTCTTGAGCATCTTTCGGAATATACAGTAGGATGATGAAGAAGCGTAAAGAGTACTTCTGGGAGCATCACCCCCCCCCCACCAACAAGAACAGCTGCCAAATCCAAGAGCACTGTCGCTTTAGCAGACAATGTCAGCTGTCAGGTAAGAGATGAGAGAGGATTAGTTTGAAGTACGGTCGTCGCTCGGGCCACGGCGCCAACCAATAACGGTGAGGTCGGCGTTACCCGGTGAGAATAAAACCAATTTCATGTGGCTATTTAAAGTGACAGACAGAAGAGAGGGGGAAAAACTCCGACGACACAACAATCTCCGCCCAGTACTCAGGGCTACTTCCTGACTGTCCAATTTCCTGTCAGACTCGCCGAGACCAGCGCGTGTGTACCCGCAACGCTTGTGTTCTGGTGCGCGTTTGTGTTTGTGTATGCGCGCGTGTGTGTGTTTGTGTGTGTGCGCGCGCTTTGCCAGCCTCCCTCCAATTTCCTCTCTACCTGTGCCAGGCTGAATTGCTTCCTGTGGGTGATTGATTTACGCTTGATGGGGACACCTCCGTCTCTCTTTCTGCCTCTCTGCGTCTCCAGTCTCGCCCCCCCCCCCGCCCCTCGAGTACACGCGTTACGGTGGAAACAAAAAAAAGAAAAAAAGAAAGATAATAACATGATATGATGAGAGGGGAGGTGGGGTGAGGCGAGGCCCCCGGCACCTCAACTTATCAAAAAACAGTGTTATTACAGCGAGAAATGAACCGACAGCTAATGGCCGCATTCAGCTGAGCAGAAACCGAGTCACCGTCGGGTCAGAGTGAAACCCGCCGCCATTAGTCAGGTCGTTTTTTCCGTCTCTGATCTCGCGCACACGCGCCGACACTAATTGCGACCCATCGGTTACCGCCGAACCGCACACACTTTGCCTTGCGACGCGGCTCTGGTTTCATTCAGCCTGTTGCCTATGATTTATTAAGCCCTTTTCTCTCCCCAAGACGAAAGGCACCGGGATCACAAAAGTGAACAATTTGAATCACAAACCAAATCAGTCACACGGCAGGAATTACACACGGACAATCTACGGTTGACCCAATTTCAGCCGTTGTCGCACCCTCCCAGAAATGTGGGTAACATCGTAACTATGGCGATGCATCCAGTCGACAAGGGAATCATTTCCTTTTAATTCACCTTGTTGTGTCGAGGTTGAGCGAGTTCATGCGCAAAGGCTGATTGAGTGAAATGTTTATCAAGTGCATTTCTTTTCAAACTGTGTTCATGTAACTCCTCGGTGAGCGTTCCTCTCGTCAGCCTCCCTCCAACCGCTGCAGGATTCAGTCGCTGCGTGCGAAGAGTGCGCGAGCTCTGGGCCCGCGCTCAAGAAGAAACTTCACTCGAAAGGCTGCCGCGCCATTGCCAAGATATTAGACGTTCGCCCCGAACAACCAGGGGATTTAGGGAGCTGCTACGCCGCTCGACTTCCAGGCAGGTTTCCTCTCAACCCCCCCAAAAAAAGGAAGGAAAAAAAACAACCCTCTTCAAAAATTCATTAGTGTCGTCAGTTTCTTTCTGATTATTCCGTTATGTCCCCAATTTTTTCTTTCAGTGTCTGTCTGCGTGGCAAGGCGCCTAGTCTTTCCTCCCCGCCGTAGTTGCTGGGCAGCCAGAAGTGCGAGTCCCACCCCCCCTCCCCCCCCTCTCCTCGACATGATGTAGTCTCAAAGGACTTCTAAAAGCAGACTCGCGAGCGGCGTGACGAATGTGTTGCTCGCCGCCGCCGTCACTGTCGCTGACGTGCAGTTGGAAAGGTTTGCTGAAAAAGGGTGCGGACTCCGTGGGGGCGGGGGGGGGGGGGGCGGAGACGACCAGTGACATCAGAAGGAAACCAGTCCCCCCCCCCCCCCCTCCGCTCCCCTGTTTGTCCTCTCATCTCCCCCCGTGTCACTCCCGTCCTCCCAGCGGCCCTTTGAGCTCACCCCTTTTTAACCAGCGCTGGTGTTCAGCCGCTGACCTATAAAATGTGGAGCCTGTCAACATCTGTTGAAAGACACGGCGAGGGATGGCGATGATGGGATTTACATACTATTAATGATTTGGAAAGGGGAAGCGCGTGCTGGGAGGGGGGGGGGGGGGGGGGGGTGAGGGGGAGAAGAGGTTTGGTTGATGGATGATGTGTGGATGTGTTCCAAATTTTAATGTGCCATTTTAAGGACCAAAGGAGAGTTGTGTGAAGGCAAAGGGAGGGAGAGGACTGGTTTTCGGTGGTCAGACATGTGGGCCGACGTGCTCTTGGCTCATTGCCCCCGGCTGAGACGTAAGGAAATTTGGCTTGCAGCCATTTTGGATTCCTTTTTTTTTTTTGCTTCCTCTGCTCACGAACACTCTGTTCACGTGAAGAGGAGCCGGATGCTGATTTGCCCGTTGATGGTCGCTCCTCGCTCATCAATCAAAATGTATTTTCCTCCTAAAAAAGGGATTGGGTTTTACGTTCAACTTTCATGGCCCATTCTAGGTTCCGACTGGAGAAGCTTCTTCCTGACAGTAAGTGTTGACCACGTTTCGCCTGCACTTACTGTCAGTGACAGTTCCACCTCGTCGTCGCTGCAAAAAAAAAAGATATCCCTGCTCTTACTTTTCATCATAATTGTTTTTCTCATTCATTTCTGTAACTAGGCAACCAACCACAGAGTAGACAATCTGCCTCCTGTTACATATTGCCCATTGTGCATGCATGACCGTGTGATATGCGTTTTCAGGTGTGCCTATGGATGGGGATTAATACTGATATGGAGCTAAAACGGTCGTCTGGGCGGAGATCGTTTTAGAATGGAAACGTAGTAGCTCCCGTGTAGCCAAAGTTTTTATACCAACTACCAACCAAGTACGGTTCAGGTCTGGTAAACATTGCATGGCAACTAAAAGATAAATTCAAAGAGCAATTGTTGCTTTCTGCTCCGCACGCGTCTACGTGCCGCGGCACTGAACTCTGGCGTCGACCTTGAATTTTGCCCCGACGCAATCGTCCATTATGAACTCAATTCTGAAGGATCCTCTGTTGACTGTTTGTCAAGCTCCCAAATTATTTACAACGATCTGCATTTTCGCTGTTTATCGCTGCACCTTGAGAGAACGGCGCGGCGCGCAGACTCCCCACGTGCAGCCGGGAGCGCACGTTCCGCAGGCACGTTTTCGTTCCAGTCCCGCGGCGACAGACGGGCTGAAATAGACACATTTACTTTCCCCGTGTCGCTCCTCCTCTTGTGCCTCCTTCGCCCCCCTCCTGCCACTGGAGGCTCGAATTAGACGCGACTTCGCGAGCGCCGCGTCGCAATCCAGCAGCGCAGATGTGCCGCGGCGGAAAAGGTGTGGATGATGAAGCAGTGATCGCATTTGCTTCTTTTCTCCCTCCATTTTTTTCACATGTATACGTGTGCAGCATGTGTCTTTGCATCCGTGTGTGTTGTTATGTAACTGGAAGTGAAACCCCCCCCCCCCCCCCTCGGCCCCTGGTCAACCGAGTGAGGCGAAGAGGCCATTCCAGTGGAGTGACACGGCCATTTTTCACCCTCCTCCAACACATTACCTCATTTCTCCTGGTACAGACGCGCCCCCCCCCCCCCCCCCCCCCCCCCCCCCCCCACCCCCCCCCCCCCCCCACCCGCCCCCCTCTCCCCACCAGCGTTACCGCTCTGACCTCCAGACCTGACCCGCAAAAAAAACAAAACCAAAAAAAAACACCTCGGCCATCCTCCTCCATCCCTCCATCCCCCCCTCAGTCCGTCCGGGGCCGGCAGCTGATGGATGGCCCCCTCAGGAAAGGGTTGCACGAAGGGTCAGGTCCGCTTTTTTTTTTTTCTGAACTTGTCAGTGTTGCACCGCAGAAGCGGAGGGAGGACGAATTGAGCCATGATTGCCGCAGATTTGAGGGGGAAAAAGAGAAATGACGGAAAAAGCATGTCGAGGGGAGGGGGGGGGGGGGGGCGCAAAGGAAGTTGTGGAAGAAAATACTAAGAATTGTCAACCTGCACGAAACAACACATCCCCACTGTTGCAGCTGCAGTCTCCTCCCGCCTCCACCCCGCCGGCCGCCACGCGCTCGCTCTCCATCACTTCCTCGTCTCCGCCCGCCTCCTTGTGCCCGCGTTGTCTGCTGTCAGTAACATCGACTGGGGACCGCTGTGTATTCTGGTACATGTTGCCAGAGTGCGCTCGCTAAGTATTTGTTTGGGCTGTCAAGGTGTCTCCTGAGCGCCTGCTCGCCTTCTGTTGAATATTTATCACTTACTTAACACCGTCAGGCCCCCCCCCACCAGCACACACCTCACACCCTCTTTCTCTTTCCTGCTTTCCTTTCCTTTTCTACACACCTTTCTGTCTTTTTCCGGTGCACCTTTGTCTTTGTCACTCCTTCGTCTCACCCCTCCGGCCCCCCACTCGCGCACGTGCATACGCACGAATCTTGAACCGGGACCATCCAGGGTTATCCCGCTTTGAACACCACCAAGAGACTGTTGCTGGAAAGTCTGGCGGAGAACAAAAGCCGGGACGAAATGTGGAGGGAGACGGCGTACCTGTACCCGCAAGGGGGAGGGGAGAGGGTGAAACTTTGGAGGGAAGATAGACCCTCGTGTGTGTTTCTCCGCTCCCTTCAGTCCCGCTGTTCAACCTCATCGCTCACACAAAACCTGGGAGAGATGGAAGAAAGCCAGAGCGGGTGCACATGAAAGAGATGTCCTCCCTTTTTTAAAAAAAAAGTGTGATTCATGGTGAAAAAAAAGGGTTTGATTTCAGACAGGAAACTCCACTTCAGTAGCATTTGTGTTCCCCCCTGGAAATGTCACCTGTCAAAAGACGTCAAGGACGATAAGAAGAAGAAGAAGGGGGAGGGAGGGAGCGATGGAAGAACAATATGGGGAAGGGCATAAAGACAGAGCTTGTGGGGAATCCGATTCCATGAAAGATTGACAGAGGCGGAGGGAAAACAATGGAGCTGTGTGAGGCTTTCCCTCGTCATCGCCGTTCGAACGCAACACCTCCCAGGATATTGCTCGTTATCGTCCCTTTCTCATTTGCCCTCCGCCTCCGCCGGTCGCTCGTGTGCCATCCCACCCGCCTTATTTTCCCGGATCAGAGTCCAGTATCCATCGAAATATCCATCAATCTGATCCGTCATTACATCATTCCGTCTGCGTCACAGCCGCGGTGCCGAGAGCCGCACTGGAGGCGCCGGGTCACGGCCTTGAGGAAGAAGCTGTGCATCACCGGCGACTGCTGATGTATTGCACACGGGCCGCCTTCAAACTCCTGGCTCTGGCTAAACAGACAATGCAAAGGAGGATTTAGAAAAAAAAATGTCCCTGAGCCAGTACTGATGCTTCCATATCAAAAAAAAGGAGAGCTAAATTATTTAGATAGCAATGAACACATGGTTTTAATATATTCATGTTGTAAAAAGGTGAAAGATTTATTTGGTGAGTCTTCCTGTCCGCAAGGACAATTGGCTCCGGCTCTAGCTAATTCATTTTTCATCCCACGAAATCAAAACTAATGTGTGAAGCTCAACTGTGCGAGGTGACATACTGCCTCCGCGTCAGTAAATGTGCTATTAAAGGCGCAGTGTGTGAGAAGTATGTATTGGTAAAAATGCGATATGATGTGCATTATATTGTGGGTTTTTTTATATTGTATAATCACGCAAAATTGGGAATAGTGTTTCTGTGAGCTTCACACTGAGCGTCCGCAAAAATCCTCCGTGTTGCACTGCCATGTTCCTGGAGTACGGTGGCCCAGAATGGACAAAACCAAACGCTGGCTGTCTGCAATCTGCCCCCTCACTTCTCGATTGCCGCTAAATCCTGCACGCAGCACTTTTTAATACTCGGGCAAAGAAACGGAAGAAGCACCGCTTTGTACGATTGTCCTGTTTCAAAGATACGGGCCGGATTGTCTTTAGGGCGATTCTGCCGTACCAAGCGAGTGGTGTCCTTTCCTAGATGAAGGACCGATCGCGTCACACGTTTAACCGACAGATAGGTGGCCAGTAGTGAACAGTTGTCAGACTCTCCCCCGGTTAGACTTTAAAGCACGTCACACTCCTGATTATTTTAAGCCGCTCTCGTGAGCCCAACTCATTCCGTCTGTGCCGGCACGCAGCTTCATCTGCAGAGCCGTCGACGGTACATCGTGATGTTTCAGCGGTGAGAAGTGAATCGTTATAGATTCCACTTTCCAAGTAGTTTGCCGTTGTCGGTAATTGGCCATAAAACACTTCTTTTGAATACCATCATTCTATGCAATTGGTGACATGCACACGTTCTTCAGCCGGACCGGTTTGAGGAAAAGAAACCCCGGGAGGTAAATGTATCTTCATAAAGTTTTGGTCACGGACAGAGGTCTGGAATTATTTTTAGACGAGAATAACAATTTTCAATTGCAACTGCAATACAGGTCACAAAAACGGCAATCAATTTTTTTCTCAAATTGTTCTGTCTTACCCAGAGCACTCCGACGTGGGTACATTAATACACTAGCCCCCCCCCAGCCGACTCAGACCCCCTGCAATCAGGAGTTCTTTGATTCCCATTGGCTCCATTAGACGTCAGGACGGTAGCGCTGTCTCCCATCTTGAAGCCATTTTAGTCAGGAAATTGTATAATTCCCCTCATCTGGATCCCATTACAACCGGGCGGACTGCTATTCCTGTGATGCCTGCACAGTGTAATTAAGGGCTTTGTGTCTCGCAGCCAGCCGCAAGTCGGCTTTCTCTCCCTCGCTATCTCCTCGCTGCTCTTGCTCGCCGTTCTCCCTGCTTAACCCCACGCCACTTCTCCGGAGACTTGTTTTTCGAATGCCCACAGGCAAATGCCAAACACATACACGCATTCGGTGATACGCATTTCTTTATCCTCCACACAGAGAGTGCGGAGACGGTATGCTGATGCCTTCCCCCGGAAGAGTACCGCTTGACCTGGCAAAGAGTTTGAAAAAAAACCCCCATCCGACACGGAATGTACTGCAGCAAGCTCCCACTGGATAAACCCTCGTCTTTACCACCACTCTGGTCTTGTCTTCATATGACCCGTTCTATTTATCTCATACTAACCGAGCTCTTAAATGCACGGACGGCTTTGCCAACATAATATTCGAATTAGCCGTTTCCTGCAATCTGGGCACAAGTCCTCCTACTGTACCCATGACAGCATACAGTATAGGTTGTGGGCCGTTCCAAGAATGACTCATTGGTGATTTTTGATCTGCTGTCTCCTCGCACGTTTTGTGTCTTTTGCGACGTGCTGATGTAGTTGTTTGGTGTGGCAGTCGTGTTTCGTCCAGGTGAAAATGGTCGTCATGGGCGTTCAGCCGAGCCAAATGGCGCGCAAATGTCTTTTTTCAGTCATACACTATCGTGACTTATTTGCACAGAGGATAATCCTTACTGGCATGATCACAAGAGTCGACTTGTCAGAGAATCCTTTGAAGCATTGGAACACACTCATTTTTTCTCTGGTGAGGACAGTGTCCGTCATAATCACATCTTCCTCCGTCACCCGTCAATCAAACCGCAGCACACACAGTATGATTACAGCCGGCGCGCTTGCCCGAGGACGTGTGAATGGCGAGCGCGACTCTGATTTCCGTTAACGGAGTTGTACTCCGTCCCACATCACCTCCTCGCCAAAGAGCGATAAGAGGGAGACAGTTTTTAAAACGGACGTCATGGAATCTCATTAAAATACCTCAGTGGCTAGACCACGCCACCACTTCAGCTCTCAAAGTGGAACCGTCTGCTTTGTACAACAGGGAGATGGGGATCATTCCTGGAACTGGTGTGTGTGTGTGTGTGTGTGTGTGTGTGTGTGTGTGTGTGTGTGTGTGTGTGTGTGTGTGTGTGTGTGTGTGTGTGTGTGTGTGTGTGTGTGTGTGTGTGTGTGTGTGTGTGTGTGTGTGTGTGTGTGTGTGTGTGCGTGCGCGCGCGACATTTTATGGACGTGACACAGACTGCACCCGGGAGGCCTGCTTTCCAAGAGCCCAAACATGGACAAGTAGGGTGGTCGTCCCAGATAACACACACATGCCGCATACTGTACACACCACTGTGCACACACAAACAAACACACACTCGCACACACGCACAAGCTGAGTACACACACTCGCACAGCTCCGCCGGCACTGTGATCTTGAAACCCTGTGTCCGCGTCATTGGAAAATCAATATGCCTTGCTTTTTCATCCAATTAATTACTGACTGGTGGATGGAGCTGTATGCACGTATGTGTGTATAAGGGGTATAATGTGTGTGTGCACTGTATGTGCCCGTCTGTCTCTCTCTGTGTCTGCCTGTCTATCCAGCCGCGTCGCGCCACGAGCAAATTAGCCGTATGAATTTACTCTCGGCAACTCACTGTAATCCCGCGGACGCCGGACAGCTTGCGATGATGTCACTAATTCCCCTTCAAGCCCGCAGCACAAACGACTTCGGCGGCAAACAATAGTGTCATTGTGTAACCAGATTAGCACAAAAAAGCCCCGTGTCCTGGAGGGCCCACTTCTGGCACCACCTGTGAGGATGAGTGTAATCCTTCAGGCCCTCGTACACCTGCTCGGCGGCAACACAGTGCAATGATACGTAACGGAACACTGCGCTATGCTAAACAACATATGGGGGGGGGGATTGGAGATAATGCACGGCAGAAGTACACAACGCTGACAAAAGAGCGCAGCGCAGTGGCACGCAACGCGCTGTAAGACGTTACAGCCCGACACAACGCCGCGCGGTAATGTATAAAACAACACAATATTAATTGATGCAATCCGGTGAAATAAAACACAAGGAATTGGAGGAGAAGACAATGCAACTGCCAAAGACAATGCTCAGATGCAATTCCGCAGAGACAACAGAGCATTGTTTGAAAAAACAAACAAAAAAACAGCACTGCAGAGCATGAAGGTTGCACAACTCGCGTCTGGGCTAACCGCTTTCTTTCTTTTTTTTTGCACCCCTCTCTATTCTTTTCTTTTACATCTTTGCAACCCGTGCTGCACTCCCATAAGCTCTGCTTAGCAGTACGATGTCGCCCACTCATATGTCACAACTAACTTCCTAGCAGTGGTTTTAAAAAACTGCACTTAGTTGATGAAAGTATTATGCAAGTTATTCGGGAGAACTGTGTAAATGTTTGATCGGCAATAGCAGGACAGTAGAAGTACTAATCTTATCTAGCTGTCATCCACATCTCTTCTTGCCCTAAGAGGCTCCATATTCCGCCTCAGGCATCCATCTAAGACCAGCAAAGGTCAGCTTTCAGACTGGAGGGGGATTTACAATAGCTAAACCCGCAACGCTCTCTCGCAATTCATGAGATTCCCGGCTCGCGCGGGCCTTGGCGCGACTCGGCACATAAAGGGGTCGCTGGTCAGACGCAACACGCATTCCAACACTGAGTGGAAATCAATGTTAAGCCTCCCGTTATTGAGGGATTATTAGTTATTAGATGCGCCCTGGGGTCAGAGTGTGCCGGTGTAGGGTTGCCTGACTGATGTCAACACCGATACCTACAAGGGGCAGAGGGCAAGGAGAGGTCACATCTCTCAGGACATAAATGGGGATGAGTGACTGGAAGACGAGCAGAGCTTTTTGCGTTTCACTGGTGTTAGGGTCAGTGCCCTCTTCTCCCCCCCCCCCTGGGAAGAAGGACCGCTCGCTTGCGGGTTTGTTTGGATAAAATCGTTATCAGGTTTTTGTACTAATTCTCCACATTTAGCATTTAAAGGTTAAAAGTTTGAATTCCAACGCAAAGTTTAGCCCATTTGACCTCGTTCTTTACCTTGATGCTGCTATTACTCCCTCTCATTTGATGGTCACTCTCATATTTAACTTATTTTTCCCCATCAGCACTAACGTCTGGTGTCTTGAGCTGCCGCTTTCTCGCACGCCAGTCCGTCCCGCCCAGCGATGAAGATAATGTTAAAAACCCCCAATTCCAATCAGTTCCGCTGCCCTCCGAGAATTGGCAGCCGCCACAGCTCAAAAGTAGATGAAATGAATTCTTAATAACTTCAAATATTAGATGTGTACCCCGAACACAGAGCGGGGTACACGTGGCAGGAAGTCCAAATATTTTTTTTCCCCCCTTTCATGTGGAAAGACGGCAGCAGTTAATAGGAGGACGTTATCTCTGGCGAAACACAATTAAATTCACAAAGAAGGAATCAAGTGAAATTTCAAGCCTGTTTGAACTAAGAATGAATCGTGTCTCCACCTGCCGACTGCGCGCGGCCTTTGTGACTGCGCGACACTCGAGCGTTGGCCGCGCACAGAGACGGATGTCTGTCAAAAATGTTTACCGGCCGCGTCTGACGTTTGAATTGAGTCATTTTGAAATCCCCTTGGTTCCGCTCTGAGGACGGCGCCGTCATCGCTTATTGTAGATGCTCAACTCCGCCGGGGCTCCATCTGTATACATGAGTGACAGACCCAGAGTATCCATCTGTATCCAGTGATGTGTGCATCTTTGAACTACAACGGTATCGCCCTACCCTCCGCCGCCTCTATCAGATTACTATTGACCTATTATAGCATCAGAGGCCGCTTCTGAAACTGCGATACCGGGTCTGTCGCTCTCTCCCGCGCCCGGAGAGGCTCTCCGAGTGCTCTTCTAGGGCTCTGTGTTGTCAAAACTTTCACGAGGGCTGACTGTGACACACTGACACAGTCATTAGCTGTGTCTATCAATACAGAGATCCATTTCTATCTCCCTGCTCACTCCCAGGGGCCCCGGTATTTGAAAGCTGCAAAATTGCAGTCATTGCCGACGGTGGACGGTATCCTCGGCGGTGGAGTGTGTCCCTGGCTCACGTTACCGTAGCCCCGGTCCGCCGAATGGCATATTAGAGGTAGAAAAATCAATGGGGGTCTGGGAATATAGAGCACAGTGTGCACAGTTTCCACTGCCACTCCCTGTCCTGGTTAACTGTCCCCCTTGCACAGGGTGATGTTCAGAACATCACCGCGTGACATTGCAGAGATTTCAGCAAAATGTGTTACTTTAAATAAGCAGTGATGGTTATACTTGTTCATTTGTTGTATTTTTGTAAGTAATAATTAAAGAGGCAATAGGCCGCGCCCCCTAGTGGTTCCAGGTGCTCCTAAAGGAAGTTGTCAATGTCCGTTCGAGGTTCCATCTTGTTTTCCTTTTTTTCTTTCTCTATTGCTCTCCTTCTTCGCCTGCTTGGTCAACCGGATTCTTTTTCTCTCGCCGTTCCACCGTCAGCCATTTTCATCGCTGCGTTCAGATACAGGGAGAACGGTATTCCCTTCCTTGTTTTGGTCACGCAATGGGTAATCACACGTCCCAGTGGATAAGAGAATAACGGCCAACCATATAGGACCGATATAAGTGAGGATGGTTTCGTTATTTTACACTGTGCAATCATAAAGACAAGTTAAAGCCAAGGAGTTGTCTATTTCCGCTTCAAAACTGTATGTATGGTACGTCAGACTCTTCTCACAGCCCTTGTCCCGAGATGCCATGCCCCTCGTTCACGTTTCCGTTGACGTTTTTTTCAGATTTTGACAGCTATCGTCTTTTTAGCTTCAGAAACTCCCATGACTTCTCCTCCCCGCCTGTGCCTCCTCTTTCTTTCTTGCTTTCCAGTCGCTGATCTTGTCAAAAAGCTTATCGGCCATCATTCTGACCTCAGCCCACCCTCCACTCTCTCTCTGTCATTCCCCGCAGTTTCCACACATTCATGTGGCTCCGCAAGAATGTGGTCAGAGAGCATCATAATGGTTTACTGCAAAGGAGCACCTTTCTCTGGGACCCAAACATTTAATGTGCTCCAATATACAGTACTTTCACTGCAATGTGAAAAGAAGGGTCTGATGCCTTCGCTGTCTTTCCGTCTCCCTTTCCTTTCCGTTGGTATCTTTTCCTCTTTCCAACCGTGCCACCTCCTCTCCTCTTCGTCGGAAGCGTAGTGCCAGAATGACTATGGGTGTCTCGAGGCACTTTCATACGGCTAATTACATTTAGGGTATTTAAGGGCCTGGAGGTAGTTCGATCTCTTTCATCCGTTAGTGAGCCATTCTGCCTCTGAAGGTTGCCAGATTTTTAACACTGCACTTTTCATCTGGCTAAGTCTAATCGCAAAACACCTCTTTCCAGAAACAGTCTTGGAAGCTCAGTAATTGCCGGCTGGCTACGCTCAGTTATCGTCGCGGGGCATGCATCTGTTAGAATGCACTCCACATGTTCCCCCAAGACTCGATGTAAATAATGAATCCAGAGACAGTTGATTGATGAAATGCTCTGTAATGCAGTACAGTGTGTGTGTGTGTGTGTGTGTGTGTGTGTGTGTGTGTGTGTGTGTGTGTGTGTGTGTGTGTGTGTGTGTGTGTGTGTGTGTGTGTGTGTGTGTGTGTGTGTGTGTGTGTGTGTGTGTGTGTGTGTGTGTGTGTGTGTGTGTGTGTGTGGTTCTGGAAGATAAACCAGTTCCAGGTAGCTATTAATAAAAGCTCAACCACAATGAAAGCAATAACATTCTATACCGACAGATATCCAGCAGCCTGCAGAGACTCAAGCCGACTTGAAGCTGAGGGCTACGTCCACACTAGTGCGCTTTTGTTTTAAAACAAAATCTGTATCAGAACTAATCTCCATCCATTCGAACACGCCTGAAAAAGAAATGCATAGCACATGACCATCCATGCACTTTGACTTTTGCGATCTCAAAACCAACATGGGAGTGGATGAATGCAGTCGGTATCTCGGGCTCTTTCAGCCGCTGTTATATTCCTATATATATTTCTATGTTTGATCAGCCAGCCCTGTGCTGGAACATGTTTTATGGGAGAAAACATTGGCATATATTTGTCACACACACACACACACTCAAACACACACAGATGTTCACTTGTTCCCCCTGAGAATGGGAAATTGATAATCCCACCTCATGTGGACGTCCCCTTTTCCCCTCACCGTGTTTAATTGGCAGCCCTTCTATTTCCAAGCCCACGCAGTTAAGCATAACGTCTAATTTTATATCTTTTATCTTTTATCACATCTCCCACAAAAATTGTGTTTTCTTTTTTCCCCCTCCCCTTGTCTATCTCCGCATTGAATTCTTCTTCCTGTTCCCCTTCAGCTTTTTCTTTCAGATGCTTGAAAAAGAATTTCCACCAGCTATGGCTTGTGAAAATCTTTAGTCAGGCTGTCAGTGTTCTGAGCCAGACAGCAGCCTTTGATTCAGACTATAACACTTGGGAATTCCTACACTGTGTGGATTTGTGTCTCTCGTTGAGCTGCCGTTACTTCCTTCGGCCGTCATATGGATTCAGGTTTATTTTCCTCCCCGGGAAGAGTAAATATGGTCGGGGCGCAGGCAGCCACACCGCGGAGCGGTGCTATAAAGCAAAGCCTAATTGCCCCGGGCCACTGTAAGTGGTTTTACCTTGGGGGAGCCATTTTGCCGCGGTCAGACGTGATCAGGTGCTACGGCCATGACCAATGGCGGCTCCGCAGTGTCGTCCAAGAGCAATAGAAGTCCGAGGTGCCGGTGACCCGCTCGTCTTTCAAGCCACATTTGCCACCCCACCAAACCCTGGCCCATAAAATGGGGGTGGTAAATACGTAGCTTTTTATAGGGACAAGTCACTGAATGCGTGAAATGTAGTTCATTCTTCGCGGAGGGTAACGCCCGGCTCCCTTATAGCAGCCAATGGGAGAATCTTCACTCATGCTAGTGCTTGTTGCGGCTTTGTTGTGCACCATTGCTCTAGTGGTGGCAGGAAAAAAACATACTTTGCTGGAAAACAGGTATTTTGGGGATTGACCTGTCTACCCATTCGTTTTTTGTAGAAAGTGTGATTTGGTTGTTTTTTGTGACTGATTGTATACCACGTCTTGTTTTTTAACCGAAGACTAGAGGTACAGAGTTGCAGGATTGGCGTCTTTGCTTCCCTGCTGCCAAACCAATATCAGTTTTTTCCATCTCTGTTTTCCTTTGAGGAATATGTGAATTTTTAATCTTGATCATTCAATTGAGGAAATATCTGAGCAAAGAACAACTAAGGCGGCAAATCTGACCAAGCGTCCTTTGACGAGAGATTCGGTGCGTCCTCAGCTACAAGACACGTCGAGGTCAGTACCGTGTTCCGTTTCGGAAGCCACGTCTTTGCATCTCCATTTTTGTGTCCACGTCGTAATGATCTAGCGAACGGGGACTACATGTTTACCACACACGGACCTTGTCTCACCTTGTCTTTGTGGCTTTTTCGGCGTAATGAAGTCTTCTTATTAGGAGCCGGCCCGCGTGTTGCACCGGAATGCCGGTGTTAATTACCCCTTTAATGGACCCCGTGTTCCCGTGGCTGTGTCTCTGATGGCAACCTTCACAGCATTAATTGAAACTCCCCCACCTTCAGAAGAGGGAACGCCTCAATTAACTTCTCACAGTGGCTCTAACTGGTCAATTACACCAACCCCCCCTCCGTTTGCTGCGTGTCAGCAAACACAGTCACAGTTCACGCGGCGTGTCGTCTGAAGGCCGCGCCTCTGAATTCATGTTGTGTTTGACCTAAGGGCTGCCGTACGGGGTACGGTGGGTTGGTGCGTCAGTTTCTCTACGTCTCCTACACATCCACGTGTGAGCGTTTCCTCTCGCGCGTCTTTCCATCTGTGCAAATGTGAGCGTGTCAATCCAGAGAGTTGGAGAGAGTTCCTTATTAAAGCAGCTTTCATTCCCTGTACAGTGCGACACTGATCCCGATTGGCTGTCTGACATTGAGTGCCAGTCGATTTCAATTCCCTCCGCCCTCTTATGCAGCAAAGTTTGATTTGCCTCCGGTACCTCGTATTGAACGAGGCCAATTGTCCTTCAGAGGGAGGCCGAGGCGGACGATGAAAAGGGGAGGGAGAAAAGACGAGAGGCCACCAGAGATGCTAAAAGAAAATTGGACATTGACGGAGCTTAACTGCTGGAGAAGAGGAATCAGACAAGCGGAATGGACACGGGTCAGTCCTCCGTCCTGTCACACTGTTAGACTTTCAGAAAGCAGCGAGGAAAGAGAGAAGTCAGAAGAGAAGCCATGTGACTGATGTTAATTGTTCCCTTACAGTTATCTTTTTCCTGTCCTTCTATTTTAGTCCGTCTCCTTTCATGTCCTCTGTTTTTTTTTTCCTTCTTCTTCTTCCTGTCTGGTCGTCTGTCTTTCTGTCCGTAGTGCGAGATTGGCTTGTTATCAGTTAGTGGAGAGAGAGCTGCTACATCAGTCCCTCATGGCTGCACAGGCACACACCCACACTTACAAATACAAATGCACATACCGACACACACACACACACACACACACACACACACTGGTTGGTTGCCAGAGAGAGTGCAGCGCCAGAGCGAGAAGCACACCACCTCATCTAAAGCTGCTCCACAGATAATTCACAACACCTGCAAGGAGTAGGCCTGGGAAGATAATGATGACTGGAAGAAAAGAAAAAAGGTGTGTGCGTGTGTGTGTGTGTGTGTGTGTACGCGCGCACGTATACGGGATGGGAAACACAAGTAGCAAGGACAGATAAGAAAGACAAGACGGAACATTGCGGCCCTCCCCCCGCAGACTACCCCAAGTTTTTGTTTTTTTGCCTTTGATTCCTTCTTCTCGTTACTGACAAAATCCATAAGGCGCAAGAAAATAGTGAAAAGGCGCTCGTCGCAACTTTCCATCCGCCACGTTGATATCTCCGGCTTCCTTGTTCCTGTTCGTCCGACGCCTCCGAAACCTGAAGATGGTTCATTTATAAGCGGTGTAAAAAAAACTCATGTTAAATTAAAAAATAATATTAACACAGAATATGTTTTATCCCCGCGTCCTCAGATAGTCCATGTCAGTGGAAGGTGTTTGCCGGCCGTACAAGGAGTTTGATCTGATAGCCCAGGGAGGGAACGAGAGCTCTCAGTGAAAGTGATTTAAGCGCCGCCGCCTTGGCTGAGGATGCGTGCCGGCTATCTGGAGGACATCTGGCTGATCTATGGCGGGGACAGTGCGACCCGGGGAAAGCCAATTTTCGACCATTTCTTCCCCCCTGCAAATGCGGAGCGCCGAGATAAATGTGGCGCAGAGTGACGCTCTGCACAGGATGAACTCCTTGGGGGGGGGTTAGGGGTGTATGATCTACCTCCATGGGGGTTTCATGCCGTGCGGGGGGGGAAAAAACAAATTCCTTATTGGAAAGAGATCGTATTCATAGTGTGCGGTCGTCCAACGTGTCACATGATGGCTATAGCCACCCTGGGAGGGTGGGGGGGGGGGGGGGGGCTATTGGGATATTAGTGTCTTCCATTTCAAGGTCTGCTAAGCTGTGAATCCTGCAGACAAAGCACAGTTCCTCCGCACAACTCTCTCTTTAATAGAACAACATGTGCTCCATCGCTGAGCACAGGACGTATCTAGACCTTTTCAAGGGAGTACATGATGCTGCGACAGTCACAGTTATGATGATTGAAAGAGCGTGCAGGGTGTCAAGAGCAACCGATGTGTATTTGTGGTAATCAGATCAGTGTTACGGTCAAAAGGGAAGGGAATTTTTCACTCACGCTGGGCGACGGGAATTCTTTCCAGCGAAATATGCTGTTGTCGGTGAGATCCTCCCGAAACGGGCGGAGAGTCGCGGGTTTGTCGTTTGGTCGCACGAGTGAAGACAAATGATCCGCTCCGCGTTTGGTGTGCATGCACCAGTACAGGCGGTATTACGGAGCCCCCGTATCGTCACACCCGTATCGTTGATTCTCCTCACATCCACCTGTCGTGTTGTTTTGCTTCGAGTCTTGGAGCCAAGTCCTCACCAAGTCGAAGCCAGTTTCGCGCCTCCCCACGTCCCCAGCTTGTCCCACTGTGAATCGCAGCCTCGGAGACTGTTTTTTACAGTCCGTTATTATTCTGACTTTAAAACGATGATTTTTTTTCCATCATCGAACTGACTGGCCGGTCCCAGTTTCATTCCCTTGCAAAGTTTCAAACAAAATGCGGTTTCTTTGCCAGTCCTCACGTGACACGGGGGAACCCACGCTGGACTCACACTGAGATGAAACACTTTATTGGAATAAAAATTCTGTCTGCTGGAGTGTTGTTTTGGAAGTGAAGATATTTGCAAATTAGATATTCGGTCTTGCAGATATATTTAATTAAAAATTGTGCTGAGCCTTGATGACTCTACGCCTGATGAAGAGCCGGTCTAGTTTTTCTTTTTAAAGGGGGACACCTTGAGGTGAAAGGTGTACAGAGAGACAAGATCAGCAGCAATATCAACGTGATTGCATTTGGAGTTTAAAAAAATGTTTTTGACCTAAAATTGGATTATTCTAACATGTTTTCTTTTCTTCCCCTTTCTCTCCCCGTCGCCGCTTCTCAATGATGGACAAACACACACAGGTAATAAACCCATTTTCTTATTTTTCCGATTTTTCCTTTCTTTGAATGCTCAACTGATGAATCCAATGACATACGTATATACCTCCTCCAGTTTGAGCCGGTGGTAATTGTTGCAGCATCTATGCAGCCGATTCCCACATTGTCCCCGCATGTATTGTTGACACTGCTGCAGAAAATATTTTTCTGTTTCGCGAGCAGGGCCGAGAGTTTACCAGCACCTTAATAGCAGCACTTATCAGAGATGTCGACCTCCACCTCGTTCTTCCTGTTTTCCGGTTTCCATCCCCCCCCCCCTCACGCAGACCCAACCGTACAGACATGGCACTGGACTCGAACCAGTATCTTAGGTTCCTTCCTGGTTTCCCCCTCTGTGAGACGTCTGAAACTTGGGGGCCACGTCCTGCATTTTTGCTCAGCCGACTCAGCCCCCTTGACTTGTTCACACGTGGGAAGAGAGAGGGGGGGAAAAAAAAAGAATAATTCAATAAGTCACATAAAAGCAGCCGGTGCATGATGCTGATGAAACGCCAGCCCAGCAGTCTGCGAACTTCAGCACAAATGCAAATACGGCAAAGTGACAGGTCTTTTACCACCTCACTGTGCCACAACTGCCTCCCTCTACACGCTCAGATACAGAACTCACCCTTTGTTTGTATGTACTGCACCTTTCCGTCCTACAGGTTTTTCTTTTCTTTTCTTTTCTTTTCGGATTGAAATTGAAGTTTACATTTTTGCTGCAGCCATATTGTTAATCGCGCCTTGTCTACTTCTGCCTCAGTTAATCACTTGAGTGGCTCCAGCCCTCTGGCACCCACTCCGATAATGCCGTATTCAGGCGTGAACTCCAGACAAGGTCTGCAGAATAGCGTCAGACCTTGAGTCAGACAATCAGAAACGACATGAAATGATCGGCGGAACGTTCCGCGGCGTCTCTGGGGTAGAGCGTGCAGGAGGCAGCGCTTTGGCGATAGTTCCACTTCGGAACGCTGTGTGTTTTTTTTCATTCACTGTCACCAACGCGCCCACTCACTCGCTGTCAATTCTCTGGAGGTTCTTCCTGCTGTATTCTCACTTGGACATTCTCTGGTGATTATACTAGGGGGGCTGGCAGGAGAAGTTCCGGACAATGTTCTGTGCCTTTCTAAAAGCAGCTTACGTTTACCTGCTAGTTGTTTTCCTGTCTGTTGTGTGGTTCCGGGCAGGTGGTGTACTAGAATTCCCAGTTTTGAAATCAAAAAATCATAGTTCTCTGTCACTACAAGCGGCCCCTTTCACATCACACGTAGTCATTTCACCGATTCTTAATGTAGAACCATCAATCTGTGCAGCTTTGAATAGTAGTAATACTAATAGAGTGTTCATTTTATATAATACAGGTAGTTTTAGTAATATTTTGAAATCAATATGTTCATGACATATGGGGGGGGGTCTGGACATTTTCTGGACTTTGCCGTTCACATACGACAAACGCAGCTGGAGATCGTCCAAGTCAGGCGCATTTAAACCAACAGGAACATTTGTGGAACATTCAGACAAGGGGCGGGCACATGGGTGGAGCCCCCACGATCTTCCCGCCGCATTCTCACATGCGCTCACCTTTCGAAACATTTACTAGGGGGCTGGCAGGAGAATTTCCAGAAAATGTCTGGATAGACATCTGCGCTCTCACATGCAGCCCCTCCGGAAAAGTTCAGGAAAATGTCCGGACTTCAGTGCCTGTTCAAAAGCAGCTGAACAGTATGAGCTACACATATACGTGCTCTTTCGGATCCTGATTTTTGTTTTGCCGAAGAAGCCCTTGTCGAGCGCGGGCCAGCGGGATGCAAAAGTGTTGACAATCCCGAGCTGCTCCCGCAGCGAGTTCACTCCGTGGTTGCCCAAACAGTGTCATTCGTCTCCAGCGAGTTAATGAACATCGATGTTGGCTCCACTTTCTTAATGTCTCGGTAACCTTTGTGTCAGCTCGGACGAATAATTGTTTCGGAAGAGCGAGGGGCAAGTGATGGAGACGTATGGCGTGAGTGGAAAGTAGTTCAGTGTCTCAATAAACATCATGTTATCTCTGACAAGAAGAGACGGGGGAGAAGAAAGTTTAGTTAAATGAACTCAATTGCACTTCACTTCCAATTAACCCTTGTGACAACTTTGTCTAAGAATAGTTAGCCGGTCAGAGAAAAGGATTTCGTCTGGCTCTCTGGTTAGATTTTCTTTTTTTTTTTTACTTCTCACTAATGGTTGAGACACGTCCTTGGCAAACAACCGGGCTGGCGAGGAGAGGCACGTCGCCGTGACGTGTCCTCCTCTGACCCAGGGAGCTATATATGGAATCCGGCCACGTTTGACAGTGATGTGTGAAACTTCCAGCGGAGTCGAATGCACTCACAAATGCTGCCAAGATTAGAGTTCAATTAAGAGCCAGCGTGCCACCAAAGTAAAGGTGATAATGACTGCACTAAAAATATTTACATCAAACGTTCTCAAATGATAGTCCCCGTAATGAGTGCCTTGTCTTGTCTTGCCTCGCTGTCGGAAAGTTGTGATGGCATAATGCCCAAATACAGCTGTAGTTAAAAAAATATATATATATACAAATAAAGGAATATGAAAATGATAGGCGCTACCGCCGATTGTAGCATTAGCAATTTGTACCAAGTAGGAATAGAATCAGGGCTAAATATTGGTTTGGGCAAGGAAAGAAACAATGCCCGGACATTTGAACATTTATAATACACCATTAAGTTACAAAAATGTAGTTCAACATTTGAACAAACTAACAAAGAAAAAAGTTATTTAGCTTTGTTGCTGAGTGACGTGAGGAGCGCCAAAATTAGCGTAGCCTAGCATGATCACCGAAACCTGGGGGGGACAGCTAGCTTGACTGTTTTAAATTTAAAAACTCACTAGTTAGCACTGTATAGTTTTGTTTTGAATTGATGCAAAAAAAAAAAAAAAAGGAAAGTTAAAATGACGAGTTGTGTTTCTTGCTGATAGTTAGCTGCTAAAACTGTTTCGTGATGAAAAACAGCTGGGCTACTAACTTCCAGGGGTTTCTTACCGGTTTACTACATCTGCTAATGGACTATTCATTTGCTCACTGCCCCCAATAGTAGCATTAGCAATCTGTACTAAGTAGATTGAGGGTTTAACGTTGGGACACTTCCCATTCACCTCAGCCCTGTTGTTGTCAAGTAGGTTGAGACGGGACGGCAGCCGTGACTCCAGCAAAGCCGCCGAGTGTGACTTTGTTCTGCCAAATCCCCCAGGAGAGGAAATAAAGGCAGATTAGCGCTGCTCCTCTCCAAAACCGGCGAAGAGAAGTTCCAACCCTGTTCCAACCTGTAAGCGTAGCCGTAGTGCGGCGCTGCCTCAAATCCCGTTACCACGCCGCGTGTCTTGGAAGTGTTTCTGACCGTGGCGCTGTGAGCCCCCGTCATGTGCCGGGGGTCTGTGCGGTTGTCGTTATCGTAATGGTGGCAGGTGAACTTTGCTTTTTGTCCTCTGGTGGCATACTGTATCTTCTGCTGTGTGTCCTCCCCCCCTCCCTACTTCTTCCTCTCCGTCCTCCTCCGTCTACCTGAGCAGTTGTGACAAGGATTCTGTGTTGCAAGCTAAATGGAAATGGAGAAGGGTAATGTTGCCTGACTACTTGCATTGTTTCATCTCAGTGCCCTCCACCTTAAATGTCTGCCGTCACAACGGCATTGGGGAGGGTAGGTGGCTCGGCATTCGGGAAGACGGGGACAAAGAGAGATGGAGAGAGGCGGTGAAGGAGGAAGTAGGAAAGGTGTTGGGAAAAAAAAGGAGGGAAAGTGATCTGTGATTGCGCTCACTTAGCATTCAATGGGTCCGCAGAGAGATGCAGATTGAACTCTCACAAGTTGCGGGAGCTCAGCCACAGATAAGAGAGGAAATTATAACCGGCCCTAAATGGAGAGAAGCTGGGAGCAAAATAGAATAACAGCCATTATTCAAATAGGGGATTATTACTTGGCTGACTGGCCTCTTGCTCACTGCGGAGCCGGGGAAATGTGAGGCCTACCGCCGACCGGGCGCCATGAAATAACTCTTGTGTTATTTTGTATTCGGCCTTGTTGTTGTTCTCTCCGAGGTCGGGACGTCAGAGAAAACTTACAAAAATTTGAAAATTGGGTTGTTTTGACAACCCCCCCCCCCCCCACACACACACACACATTATCTCTTATCCCACCCCATTTCAATCAGATTACATTAAGAGTTGGTGACAACACATATGGCTGCAACGGCCCTCCTTCTGCGGGGGACTCTCTTAATAAGGAGAGAGTGGAGTAATCCCCCCCTCCCCCCATCATTTCTCATCTGTTCGCCCCTGTCAACCCTGCAGGGATCTAAAGCAGCGTCAGGTTTCTGTCCCCTCTTTTATCTGATGTAATGGATTTGCAACATTCACTACCTGGAGCAGAGATCTCAGACAGACCAGCTTTCCAAGGGGAAGCAGGCGGCATGTGAGAAAAGTGTGGGAGGGAGTGAGGAAGTATCACAGGTGTCGGAGAGCCAAGAAGGGACGACGGAGAGAGACACAAGACAATGCAACTCTTTTGTTTCTATTGTACACACTGTAAATCCGAGCAATCAGGTCAGTCTCCATTTGTAATTATAAGGAGATTTGTGGAACTTTTGGATTACTCCCTTTTGGCAAAATAGCTAAAGAAGTGTTGACACACTGGTGCCAAAAACAGAGCCCACAACATTTGGAAGGACAGCGTGCTTTTTATCTGCACTACTGCAAGTATGTACTGCGATAAAAATGACGCATCTAGGCTTAATTTTAATTCATGTGTCATCTGAACAATGCGGAATTGGTCCTCAGCATTGTTGGTTGGTCCTTGAAATCTCAGATGCAGTAGAATAGAAAAATAAGACGAATTGATTGTGGAAGAGTAAAGGTGAGTTCTTGTACGATGGACTGATCAGTGAGCTGGTGAATTGTTGCCGTGCTGGGTTGATGCCAGCAGAGTCGTTGCTCGTCCGTTGTTGTCACACTATCGTTGCCGGCAAGGGATCTGGGAGCAACTTGTGGAGGGACAACAAGAGGAAGAAAATGGGGGACAGGTCGGATTCGATGTGTTCGGATGCAAGGTCACAAGTGAAAGAGTCACACAAAAAAAAAGAATCATAGCAACATTACAACAGGAGGGGGGGGGGGGGCTGACTGAAGATGCGGAGAGCGGCGCTGATTGTTTACGTGTGGAGGCATCAGGGTGGGGGGGGGATGTATTCCTGCATTCTGCACCGTCATCTGAAAATGCCTCCACGGTGCGTTGACCTTGCAGCATGTGCCGGCTCATTCTGCTGTTTTGGCCCCGGCGAGGTCTGTTGGAGCAGCAGTTAGCCCCGGTGCGTATCAGTCTCGTCTGGTGGCGAGCGGCCATAGGTCTTAAAAATAAACACGCACACACACACACTTTGCTAATCTCCCAGTGGTGACTTTAAATATCCCACTTTCGCTCTGTTTTTTTCCTCCGCGTAATTATTCTTTGGTGGTTCCGTGTCATTATTTATCATCGCGCTCCTCTTTCATCTGCAGTCTTATCTACGGCGCCAGCTCCCTCTGCCAGCTTCACCAGGACCATGGCCAGCTACATAAACATTTCCCTGACAAGGACGGTCAACTGTTTACTGACAAAGCAAAAGTCTTACTGGCAGCAGCCACGATATGGGCGCGGATGTGTGTGTGTGCGCGTGTGTGTGTTTTAGAGAAAGAGAGAGGGAGGGAGTGGGAAAGAGAAGGGATAACAAAGAGAGCCCCTAATGTACAGCCACTTTTGGTTTTAGCCACCCACAGGTCTCCCCTGCAGGGACACATTTTTCAAATGCACTTAAAGGTTTTCTACTTCCTTGGACTCTGTCCGAGCTCCACAAAGTACAGAGCGGAAGGGAAGAGGCACGGAGCTCTTTCTCTCCCTCCTCTCATTCACTCACACCTTCATTTCCTCTAGTCGTGCTCCACATCCTCCCCTCCGGCCGCCCTCCCTTGTCCTCTCTCCTCCCGCCCACAGTCCCGCTGTGCTCCCGCTTCCTCATACCTCATCTGAACTGTTATCAACACCATTGTAAAAGATGGATCAGTCTGGCCGAGCTCCAGCGGCGAGGCAGATACTGTCACTGAAATCCCTTTATTAATTCTAAAGTCCATTTCCCCCTCCTTTGTTTCCACTTTGAGAGAAGCGCTGAGCAATGCTTTTAAGTGCCCACATTACTCTTTTCCTTTTCCTGTAGTTTGTCACGTAACTTTTCTCGTCTTTTGCAGGTGTTGTGTTCCACCGTCTTTGTTCATATCCTCATAATGCTTATGAAACATTAGCAGCTAAAACTGATGGGGATGCCTTTAGTAATAAACCAAAGTACTGGATAATATGAAATTGTAACCTTGATGATGGAAAAGTCACAGGATCAACAACGTCATCAGTGTTTGTCATGTGTGGAACGTGGATTGTCCATCTCAAATTGTACAGAAATACATTTTGACATTGGTCGAGATACTTCTGTGTAGACCAAAGCATTGGGCCAATCAAATGGGTGCAATTGCTGTCCATGGAGCCATGCCGTTAGTGTGGATAAAGTCTGAAACTCAAACAGAAGTTACTTGTAAAAAAGAAGAAAATCCATTATAATAGATCTTAACCATACTTAGAGAATGATTAGTCAGAAGGTTTGGGGAGAGGTCAGCAGCAGAGAGAGGCCCACCACACAAAGCAGAGAACTGAATAGACACAATTCTTAATGCCAATCATTAGTAAAATAGATAAACCGAGAAAAGTTTTCTTCAAGGATCTTTCCGTATTTACATTTGCTTCATTCTTCCCTCAATTATTTCACGTCTCTTCACCCTCGTAGCACGATGCCGCCACCGCTGTGCCTCAGGAGCAGTGCTCGGAGTTCACCAGAAATAGTATTTGGAGTTCTGCCCAAAGAGCTCAGGTTTGGTCTTATCGGGCAAGAACATCATGCTCTCGGAGTCTTTTCTAAACGCTGTTTGGCAAACTCCAAGCAGGCTCCAGTGACTTCCGTCTGGCCTCTCTAACTCTCAGACCTGATTGATGGGCTGAGGCTGAGATGAACGTTAATCCGCAGGGTCTCTGATCTCTGCAGAGGATGTGAGAAGCTCTGGTAGAGTGACAATGGAGTTCTTAGTCATGCCTCTGAGCAGGGATGGCCCCTTCTTGTCCGGGTTGCTAAGTTTGGCCAAACTGTCCGACTCTAGGAAAAGTTCTGGTGACTCCAAGCTTATTTCATTTCATAGATTATTAAGGCCGTTGTGTTCGTGGGAACACAAACTCGAAGCTTTAGACATTGCTTTGTGCCCATGCCCTGAATGTGTGCCTCGCCACGATTCTATCTCGGAGGTCTACAGAGAGTTCCCTGAACGTAATGGCTTGGTTTTCGCCCTGATATGCAGTGTGGATTGTGGGACCCTATATACACATGGTTGTGAGATTCTGAACTTTGTCCAGTCGCTCCTGTCTATCAGTCAAGTTCTAGACACATGTCAAGGATAATTAAAGCAAACAAAATGTAACCTGCCATAGACTGAATCATTTTTTTTAAAGCCAATGTCATTACCATTGTGGCTTATTAAGAAAAGCTTGATGGGCATGACCAAAGTGCAAGGATGCATTTTTACCCCCCCGAATAGTTATTGCCTTCTTGTCAACACATCGGACTCTATATTAGGATGCACATACACTGTGTTGTAGCTTTTTAAACAGCAGACACATGCGAGGACTCGTCAATGGATTAGCTGCTCAATGACCCTGTTCTCCCATTTAACCCACTAATAAACTTGCAGCCAAACAAGTGCAGTGCTCATTTCAATTTAACACAGACGTCAATAGCCGAAGATATTCCGGCGTTGAATGAATCGGTCCAGGCCGGCAGCTTCATCTTGTTCACTGGAAAGCAGTGATTTCACTTTGAAAAATCGCTGACGGCGTGCTGTAACCCTGTGGGCAACTGGGAGACATGCCCCGGTTGAAAGCTGCTGTTTTATTGATCCTTTATTGTCTGCGATGTATTTGATTGAGTTTAGCACAGTGGCTGTTTGAAGACAATTTGAAGACAAATGTTTCTCAGGCTGCACTGGTGTGCTGACTTGGGGAAAGAGCGGCGCGGGGGGGGAGTCATTAATGTGCCAGATGCCGGCTCCAACCTGGACTTCATATTTCTGTACAGGTGTGTCTGTGGGAGAAGAGACATTGTTGCAAAGGGGAACAGCTGCTGGCATTTGCAAACACACAGCCATGCCCACACACCGACGCACAGGTACACAAGGCCGCCCGGTGCCAGGCAGGTCTGTAGGGACCAGCTGCCCGTGTCATCAGGCGTGCGGGCCAGTCATCAGGCGTGCGGGCCAGTCATCAAGCCACTGGCCCAGGCCACTGGCTTTGAACTCTGAACATACACCACGCCAGGGTCAAGCAACGGGGGAGGCGGGCTCTCGTACCGTATGGCCACACTCACAAACACACAGCGTGTCGCACGGACCGTGGCCTCAAACGGGAAAACGGTTCATTTGTATATAGCCCAGTACCACAAAAGGGCTTTACAGATGCACAACAACAGCAACTGCTCCCAATCCAGCCCAGGCTTTGCTAAGCGAGTATTCACACCGATCGCGTTTTGTGTGGTTGAAACAAACAAACAAAGAGGATCTCAGTCCGCTTCTATTTGCACTTCATTTGGTACATTTGTGATGGAAAGGCAAAGGCAACATGAACCAAATAAAGGGATGTGTGACATTGGATCGGTGACATTTTGAACAGCTATTACATTTACACAATCTAGCAGCTGTTCATGCCGAGAAAGATACCTCCTACATGATTACAATCATTTCATAACCATGGGACCTATCAGAGTCGTCCAAAGGGGTTGAAACAGATTCGTGCTTGTGCCTTAGTCAATTTATACATGTAAAAGAAGAGGAACATGTAAGAATCCAATGATAATGGGTGTTGCCTCCATTTGTGTGAGTCCAAAGCTCCTGGCAGAATCGGGAATCCGAGTAAAGCAGACATTAGAGGTTAAGTTGAATGTACAGTTTGTAGATTAAGGTCAGGTTTCAGTGTGTTGTTTGGTGGGAGCATATTGAAGAAGTGCCACGAGGTGTGAAATCCAAGCAAGGAGAGAATCAATGCCCCAGCCTAGTGTAACACAACCCAGTCACTGGACATAATGTGCCCCGCGCCATGGCTCTCCACGTACTGCGGATGTATTTAGCATCGGCTCTTATTGACACAGCTGCCCGAACGAGTCTTTCCAGAGCTTGAGCTTCCTTCGATTTTGAAGTTCCCGTTGGCCTTTGTGCCGAGCTGGCCACAAGGTCAAGTGACACACAAACAGCCCCGTGCCAATATGTTGACTCTTGCTTTTTCCCAAACTGTGTTTGTTGTCCAATGTTGGACAACGGTGGCAGTCGATAATCCAGTATGTGTGCCTTGCGTTCTGCTATTGAAATGCAAACGAGGAGTTTCATGTGCGGAGGGTGTGAACTTATATGACGAGCTGACAGGTCAGAGCGTCAGAGAACCGCTGATTGAGCTTCCCCAGCTGACTGACAGCCAGGCATTGAAGAAAGAGCAGTATCAACAGTGACAAAACCTCGGATGACATGTGAGCAATGGAGGGGAAATGAGGCATAGTAAGAATCGTATATCATCACTACAACCGGTGCAAAAGGGCAGGAAACAAGTGCGGTCCGACAATCAGGCCAGTCAGATGACACAAACCACTTTATTGCAGATGTGAGGGCTTTACTTAAAACGACAACAACCAAATGTTTGTTGATTTTGCATAGAGAGTGTTCTGACGGATGTTTACATGGACACTTTTACATTGTGATCTCTTTTCCTAACCATGGGCCGGTTGCACCAACTGCTCTGAAGCCTGGTCGTAAGCTAAGTCTATCACGAGTTGAACGTTCTAAAGACTGGTCTTACCTAAGACAGTCATAGTTAAGACCAGTTGGTGCAACCGGATACGTGTTCACACCCCGTCTGACTTCTTGTGTTTCTTGTTCTGTTGGACGGTGATTTGTGATGTTTCCATGTTCTTGGATTTTAGCATTGAAGAGGGTCCATACAATGTTGTTTCCCTCTGAGAAACCGAGCTTCTAAGAGCTTAGTAGACAGCATTTCTTGAAAAAAAAACATCCACAGGAAAAATCCGTGCTCTTATAAATTAAAGATTCAGAAAATAAGAACATCTCGAAGGCATTTTTTCACATGCCATGGAAGCACTGCTGCAGAAAAATATAATCACATCAGTAGAACCCGGAGGAAGATGTTGAATGTGTAGAAACCACAGATGTTTAGGCTGTTGCCGTCAACCACAGGCGGACGATTTTTACGGCTGAGTGTACCATTTTCATTCAGCTCTATGGGAAACGTGCGCCTCCCGTAGGTTTATTATAGTCTGAGAGTATGGTTACACACATGCGCCGCGCAAACAGAGACATGCACATGTTCCCTCACACACATCCACTCAGCCGTCTGAGCTCGCAGAACACACGCCGTCTTCTGTGATTCACACACTGCAGCGCCAGAACGACCGGGGGCCAGGGGGTCAGCGTGCCACTGCGGCAGGCGGCGAGCAGAGGTGGAGAGGGATTTAACAGCAGGCACCGTGCCCCCTCAAGAAACAGCTCCCACCGTCCTGGTAGATTAGAGCTCCATTCCATCAGTGGGCCCGGACGCGCAGCGCTGGTGTGCGACCTTTGATTTGCCGGTCAGGTGGCACCCGAAGTGCGTGCGTGCGTGTGTGTGTGTGTGTGTGTGTGTGTGTGCATGGTTTTGTAGCACTGGAAGCCTTTTAGGTATGGCACTAGTGCTTCCACCTCGTCGACCTACACATGCTGGTAGATATGCCGTGTGTGTGTGTGCGTGTGTGTGCGTGTGTGTGTGTGTGTGTGTGTGTGTGCGCGTGTGTGTGAATCCATCTGGTAATGACTCGGAGATGACTGGGCCAGTTGGCATTGTGCAACGGTCTCTCTCCCTCTCCCTCTCTCTCTTTCTGTCTCACCCAGACACACAAAGACAGTCACGGCTGTGTGCTGGTGGTGTAGTAAAATCCACAGACAGCCCCCCCCGGTGCCTCCCCCTCCATCTAAACGGATAACTGCGGACTCTCTAAAGTACACTATAGCCATCCAGGATGAATGCCACCCACGTCCAGGGGTACAACACATGGATGTGAGCCCTTTGTTCTACTTTCAGTGGTTTATAGTGGTTTTCTCTTGTGATGTATTTTTATCTTTTAGTGTCTGTCGTTTGAATCCAAACGTGCTTTAATTGTATGAGAGTTATGTCATATCCCCTTCTTTTTTTGTCTCCATTTCATAGATAGGGCTGCAACTATTATTATAATTATTTATTTCAACAAAGAAATGAGTTTTATTATCATATTCCCCAGGGGTTCAGGTGACGCCTTCATATTGCTTATTCCGTCTGACCAACTGTTCAAACCCCAAGATGATCGAATACATCTGTTACACCCAGGCGACGACCATAAGCAAGATGTGTCCCAACTTTTTCCTTCACTCTTCACTCGTCTTTTATGAACTCGGGAGAAACCGGCGGGACTTAACCTGAGCAGGACTGTCAGTAGTCGTCCGTCAGCCCACTCGCACACACGCAGACACATAACACAACGCATACCACAACAGAGACAGGCTGACAGCGTGTGTGACAGCTGGACACAGGCCTGTCCTCCTCTTTCTTTCTTTTTTCCTTTTTGGTTTTTTTCCAAATCGCCCCCCCATGGCCGGGAAAGATTTCACAAGCTACGTCTGAAACTTTGTTGCTCCCCACTGGAGAAGCACTGGAAAAGACGGACGGACGGATGGACGGATGAGTGCGTAAACGGATGAAACCTTGGGGGGAGACATCTCTCCGGATCAATATGGGCCAACCTATATCCCGCGCGTTGTTATCTGAGAGCTGGGGAGTGTCGGGGAACCGAGCCTAGTGGTGTGTACTTCTATTTTTAACGCCGAAGAATAGGCCTCGGAGCTGGTAGAGTGTATTGTGTGTGTGTGTGTGTGTGTGTGTGTGTGTGTGCGTGTGAGAGTGTGTGTGTGTGTGCGCGTGTGTGTGTGTGTGTGTGGTAACTGACACACTGAGAGAAGTGGGTCAGCACAGATTTTCTTCAAGGGGTGCAACTCATTCAAGCCAGAGCCAGGAAACTTCCTCAAGGATTTAATGGAGGTGTTCGAGGAAAAAGGGATAAAACAAAGTACATTAAAAAAAAAGCACCAACTCCGCGGAGTCTCATTAAGCGAGTGCTCTGTACTCGAACTCTCTGTGTATTTCAACATTGGTTCCATCCTATGGTTCCTCGTGCCAGGTCTACCCGACGCACCTATTTTCACTTCCTTTCCTCGCCCACTCCGGCCCGGGTCTTCCCTTCGCTTCCCCTCGGCGGCCTGCATCTCGCGAAACAGCAGTGACACTGTGTCTGGGCTATCTCTCCCCGGCAGACCTCGGCACCGTGGAATCACTTTGTCTGGCCGAGCCCCGTGTCATGTGCGTGTCCTGAGAACCAGAGAGGAAGAGGAAGAGGCGCGGCGACACACGCAGGGACGGGGCGAAAGAACGATTGTGCATAGACGAAAGGGAAAACGGGGTAGAAGATGAACTAAGGGGTAGACAGTGCATGGAAACAGCTTGCCGACATTTAGGTTTTTTGGAAGTCCTGTGAGCGCCATGAAACAACAAGTCCATTCACTCCCATTGTGTTGGACCACAGTCAAAAATAAATCAACTCAATCTATCTGCACGGTGAGGTATTGAACGGATGAAGCCGTATGTTTCGTTACCCTTTTTTAACAAGCGTAGCTAGCTCCTGCTGGCAAATACGCTCGAAGGACAGACTCCGCAGTATGTGGCGGTTCATAAAAGAGGTAGAAAATAGTCGGGGTATGAAGGAATAAGCATGACATTGATAAAGAACCACAGATTAAACCCGGATGTATGAGAAATAGTCAAAACCTGACTGCGACTCACGCCTCTTTTGCTTATGTGTAGTTGAAAAAACCCAGCCGACTCTTTCCTTCTCAGTGACACGATCGGCACAGTTATCAACGATCAACGCCATTGTCCGAGTTATCTGGAGTTGACAGAGGATTTCAAAATTTCCCCGGCTGTTTTCCGATCCATCGATTGAATCCCTCGGAGTCGGCGTGTCGTACTGCAGCAGGCTGCTTGTGTCGGATTACAGACTGTATCCCCGGAAAGACAGAGAGGCTCTAAATGGCATTCATCAATTGCTGTTCCATTCGGAACATGCCAGGAAGTAGCCCCTCGCTCCGCGAGCGAGCATCGCATCAACAAGCAAAGGGCGAGCGCAGGAAATTAGATTTGCCGTCGACGGCCGGGGACCGCGCGAAATTAAGATGCAGCCAATTTCCACGGGCACAAAGGTAAACACAAGAAAACATCTTTTTGAATTTCGCTTGTTGGCCCCAGTGCCACTTGCTGCTCCGGGCGCTGGATTAGAATTTTCGGCAGCGGCACTGAATTTCACGTCTTTTGCGTCCGTCGTCAGGCTGCCATCTCACCGCCGCCGGCTCGGACCAAACGGGCGATTAGTGGTTCCCCGTTCAGAACTGCAAGTCTTTCATCCCTATGGCGTCGGCCGGGCCTCGTGTGGTTTTCCTTGTGCCCCTCCCCCCCGATCATGGCAATCTCTTTTCTGGTTCCCACTCTCGGAGCTCGGCACGCCAGACTCTCCGTTGTTCGCAGAGTGAGAAAGCGAGAGCGGGTCGTGAGAGGATACTTTCATGTCCTTTTTGATACCAATTTTTTGGGGTTGTTTTCTTTTTTTAATTCTCGCAACACAACACGCTCATTCCGTCTGGCTCTGCAGGCTCCGGTGTCTCCGGGGGCTCGCCTCGAGAGGCAGCCACGATTCACTTCTCTTTCTTTCTGTCAAAGTTTCACATGTTGATTTTGCGTTTGATTCTCTTCTCTTATCGTCGCCGCGTGTTTGCTTTCAGTCATAATGCCGATAGAGTGGGTAACACCAAAGGCAGAGGGAACCGAGGAGGAGTGGAACTGAAGATCGGTGTCAGCAGTGATTCTGTTCTCCGATCGCTCCACTTACCTTTACCATTTCTATTTCCTTCGTCCTTCGGCGTCTTGGGCGTCGGAGGACAGTCTCAGAATGGCCGTTACCGATCTTCAGCGAGGGATCGCCAACGCAATGGTGCCGTGTAATATCTGTGCAATCGATGAGGTTTTTCCTGTGGCACTCGGGAGTCAAGTAAACTGAACCAATGGTGCCGACCTGCAGACCAGAGCATCAGTTCTGTTGCAGCCAGGGCTGCAAGCGGTGGAATATAGAAGTTTAACCTGCGATCAATTTCTGTATCGATCGCAACGTAATGCTCTGAGGAAAAGCAAAGTAAAAATTCCATTTCACCAGGCATTCATCTGCCTTAAGATAAGATTAAGGTATTCCTTAATTCATCCCGCAGCAGCGGGGGGAATGCGGCTGTTACAGCGGCGAAGAGGAAAAACAGATTAAAAAAAAAAAAAAAAAGCAATAAGATATGTCCCAAAATAATATGAGACGTAAATACTCTACACACAGCAGCAGTAACAGTGATTGCACACGGAGCACGCCGGCCCGGTTGGTTATTGCACTCAATTGAAATGAAATGAATATTGCACTTTTAAATGTTCCAGTGAATTATTGCAGTCGTTGAGTCCAGGAGAGAGCGCGTTGTACTGAGAGTATGAGCTGGTCGCACAGTCTCACGGCAGCAGGGAGGGGAAGGACCTGCCGCCACGTCCTGGCCCCCCGCCCTCTCTGCCCCGACGCCACGGAGTCCGGGACAAACCAGCCTGCTGCGTTCATCACATGTGAAACACAAACTAGAAACTTTTTTCATTCATTTTTAAGTTTTCTCCATCACTTCTTCCGCTCCTGCAGATGTGCCGCCCACCCCCCCAACTCCTTCCCACGACAACATTGTTCTCAGGCAATTGTGTCCGTGCGGAGAACGAGACGGATCGTGTTCACGCTGGAGAAGTATCCATTCCGAGCAGGTTGCTTCACTACATTTAGAAGACGCACAAACTAAAAAAAAATAAGCCCTGCGAGAACCCTGATTGCCCAAATTAGCGTTAATTTGTCTCTCGCTTACACTTATACTTGTCGCAGGATCCTTTTCTTTCCCTGGATGAACAGCAGTATGGCTGCGGTGATGACATGTACTCATATGGCCTTTATGATTTGTTTCCCTATGGCAGAAATGCGCGGAACAAAGAGTTCTGTTGCTGCGATGGATGTTTTCTCGGCTGCGACAGAAGTAAATACATACCGGGAGAATATTAAAAACCTTCCTCTGAAGAAACATTAACGCACGTCAGAGCAGGTGAACGGAATGACACTGTAACTTGAAAATATCACGCTCCGCATTCATCAAACAACAGGGCGAGGTACCAGCATTCACCTCTGTTCTCCATCTCGTCTTCACACAGTCATTTTGTCTTTTTATTGAGTCGTAGTGGTTTTCATTGGATTTTTTTTTCTTCATTTTTTTGAACATGCGCCATTAAAAAAAAAATAAAAAAATCCGCCAGCAGGGATAAACGACTGACTGCTTTATCGCCCCGGCAACAAAGACAGGTCCTGACTAGAATGGGATGGAGCGGCTCGTAGAGGTGGATGTTGTTTGGCCGGCGCAGCACCACGGACAGCGGCTGCTCCGACAGAACGACGGCACGGCACCGAGACGAGATGTTTTTGTAATATTCATATCCTCACTCTGTTTTTGCACCTACATTTGGGCTATCATCCAAAATGAATCCAACTGTATATTTTTTGCCAGAAGTTGTCTTCTTGATACACATTACGTCCCCCTTCGTCTTCCTTACATTCATTTTGCAGCATTCAGTCCCGCTTTGTGACTTAATGTCCCCCCCCCCAAGCAGTGTCACCAGTCACTTCGATGACATGACAATTTAGCGTTTCTGTTTGGAAACTCAATGGGAATTCTCAGCCAAACACGCCAGTCTTGAGAGACTCGCCGCGGGAACGGATTGTTCATTGATGGTTGACAAAACCATGTGCAGGTGGGGTTTTATTATTTTTTTTTTTTGTGAACACAATAAGTGGAAAAATGCTGGCTCTTGTTGTCCTGGATCCCACACAAAGAGTCTGGCTGTGACCTATTTTTGGGTCCCACACTCGCAATTCAGGCAACACTGCATTTTGCAACAGGCCGCACAAGTCGGCGGTTGCTGTTTTTTCAGCACGGAGGCTGATGGGGAAGAAAGCATTCATTTGAATGTCTGGGCATCGCCGGGACGGGGGCTCGGAGGCTTGGAGGAGAGCCTGACAACTGGAAGAGCAACTTTTGTGTGTATCGCCGGGGAGATTAGCAGCAGCCAGACCAACAGGTTTTTTTCACGGATGTTCCGGCACCTTTTGAGGGAAAACCGCACCAGATTTATTCAGTATTGAACCTTAACCTTCACGGTTTTTTTTAGGCATGTTGAAAGCGCAGGGCTGATGTCTTCAAATAGTAACAGCACCCTTGTCAGAATAAATCAATGAAAGTTTTCACGAGTTTCACACACAAGCAAACATACTTCTGACAGCATTATTTATTTTTTTTGCCTCACGTCTGTTGATAATAAATGGAGAAGATTGAGTTTATATTCAGCGCCGAGGCCTTTGGCCCCTCCCCCTTCACCTCGTCTTTTCTGTCTGTGGACGGGAGCTTACATTTAAAAAGGTAGACGATGAATAACACATGGCCAAAAAAAAAGAAAGAAACTCGGGTCTGCGAGCGCTCGCGATGCGAATCCACCGCCCGAGGCCGTCTGGCCATTTGGGCCCAAACCGAACCTCACCTCTCTTTTCACTGTCGCTGCCTCCGCTCGCTCTGTAGCGCCGCCAGCTGAGCACGGCGTCTGGAAACCTTGGAAGGGGGGCGGAGAAACGAGATGGGGAGCGTAGACCAACAGACGTGATGGGGAGCCTGTGGCCGAATAACACCCCCCCCCCCCCTTCCCATTCTTCTCATAATTTGATATTTCATTAATGATTGCATTGTGGCTGTGTGAGTGTTAGAATCCATCCATTCTAAACACAACGACGTCCACGACAATGTGTTCGAGCCACGTAACCGCAGATTGAGGCGGGAATTGATCTGAGGGTATCAGTGACTGGCGTTTTGCTGGTGCTTATCTGAAGTAATGGGGTTACCGTCAGCTCACAGTATATAGGCTAATGTCTTTTGATGTCACGTGAGTGAGAAGAAAAACCTCGCTTGGGGTGGGGGATTAGAGAAACCTGATTAGCCCGGCTGCAGTTCAATCGGGACCGGGGGGGCCGAATTCTGGGGTCGTGCGTTTCGCATCGCGGGGTCCGCCGTAAAAACGCACACCGCCGCTGTTTATCTCCGCAGCTGCATTTTGCTTGTTGTACAGGCGCCGTGTGTACGTCGCCCCTTTGAGCATAATGATGGGTTCCGTCTTTCTGGTACAGTAACTGCTCTCGAACGCAGCTCTCTGCTATGTTGACGTGAATACCAGTTGACCATATGCAGCATCACGGGGTGTAACAGTAAACCTTCTTAGTATCTATCAGTAACCTCCCAAATACATTTATTTCATGAAATGCATCATTTATCGGAGATGACATTTACAATTCTGCTGTTTATTTCACACAGCCCGACGGCGCACGTGCCAATAGGACCGAGCCTTTGACAAAACAGTCTCAACTCTTGGGCCGGAATGGATGAGAAGTTCTTATTAGAAAATGCAACGAGAGAAAAAAGAGAAGATATCTACAGTTTCAGCACAACTGGGCAAAATCCATCTTCTTCTGTGATGCACTTGACAGCTCCGCAGCAGCTACTAAATGTACCTTGCAATTGTTTTGTCAACTGGTTCATCTTATTTATCCCTGTTCAAAAGAGACGATTGTAGGTTCTCCTGTGGAATTCATAACGCCGCCGTCGTCAGCGTTTTACATACAGCATGACATTCACAGAAATGCATTATTCAAATTCGACACTCGTATGTTGCAATCACATTTGCCGGGGTGAAATGCGTATATACAATACTGCGGCTTATCATTGCGACTAATGCTTTACCTTGGGCTTCTCACAAAGCAATCAGATCGATACTACGTGAGAGTAAACGCGTGCCTTGGATGTGCAGGGAAGATACTGTATTTCCCGACATACACATGTACACGAGCTGCGAAATGGATCACGTGTCTGATCCGCTGATGGTTTTATTATTTTTAGAAGCCGGGTGACAGCTTTTCTCTCGTCACCTGTACCACAGCTCGAAGGCGTGTCAGTGGCGACGCGGGATGATCATTTTGTTTTCACACTATATGTCGGGAAGAGATGTGGTATCAATCCCCCACTATAGAAATAAAGGCCGGACTGCGCTGCCCTAATGGTGACACGCATGAGACACCAGGACGCCTATAGGAAGCAAATGGGGAGAGACAAATCCCAGCAGACGTGCGCTCGGCTGTGGTTAACGGTGGAGTAGAGAGTCTGCAGGGAGACCTCATTGTTGAGGGGGGTTGTCAGGTCCACTTATCCAGACAAACCCCTGCTAGCTTAGTCAAGGGACTGACGGTAGTTGGATCTGAGCTGGAACCTCGGGCTCTCAACCCAACCCTATCAGAATAATGGATCCCACTCCCCCCAAAAAAGTCACAATCTATAGGCATTAGCCCTTCATCTTCCTCTTTACAGTTCCTCCATCTGTGGATGTCACCATCAGCCTCATTACCTCATCCCCTCGCATTCGCCAGAGGCGGCAGGGGCGGATTGTCGCGAGGCTCTCGATAGCTCTGCCCCTGTCGCTATTAATGTCTCACCTCTGCCCATCTCTTTTCTTTCTGAGTCGCGGTCCACTTTCCCCCCCGACTCATCCCCGGCTCATTTTCAGAACAGAGAGGCAGGGAGATGGAGAGGTGGAGGGAGATCATCTTTCAAGGGGCCATCTCACCTGGGATTGTGCCCAGATGGGCATTAAAAAGAAACAAGGACCGGGGTCACTCGGTGTATTCAGGAGGTGACATCCATCTCAGACCCATTTGGACTGCGTTGTTTGTCATAAATATCCAGATTAGAGACACTGACTCCAATTTAATTAAACACTACGTTGAACCATGCGTTGTCGAGGGTGCGCCGGTAGACTGTGACCTCGCCCGTGAAGCACTTAACAAATAATTCAAGTCACGGTTCCATCCACTTGTTTTCCATGCACATTTTGTTATGTGTTTTGAAGTTGGAAAAAAGCGAAATGTCATGAAGGCTATTAAGATCCGCTTTTAAAATAATAATAAACGTTGACATTGAGGTGCCTGCTTCAGCTGCTTTTTCCTGTAGATGAAATATTAAATATAATTTAGCTGCTCGTTATTAAAGGCCTCCACTCCACCAGAAAGCCCCCCCCCCCAAAAAAAATTAAATAAGATTTAATTAGAATTAAAAAGAGCCAAGGCGTCAAGGATGTACGAAACCGATTCAAGTCTTAGACAGAAAGTCCTTGTCCCGTCTCGTCTCCCTGTCAATCACCATAGAGTCCAACACGAACACCACGGAATGTGGCCTGGACCAGTTTCATTCATTTTCTTTCAGTGAAATATTGTGAGAATTAGCTTTAATCATGACATAAACCATCATAGACACATTAGGCGTTTTCATTTTTTCCTTTTTCCTCGTCAGTAGTCCGGCCCATACTACCGCGACATCCTGATATGACAACGTTACGGAAGTGCCTAAGTGCACAGCTAGCGGCTAGTCTGACACGTGCAGCGAGAGCGGAGGTCGACACTTCCTACACGCGCTGGAAGCAATTGACCAATCACAACAGAGTGGAGCCACCGGGCCAATCAGAGCAGACTGGGCATTATCGGGAGGGAGATGCCTTAAAGAGACAGGAGCTTAAACCAAGTGTTTCAGACAGAGGCTGGAAAGAGGAGTTGTAGAAATGGACAGTCTGACGAAACTGATGTGTTTACTGATCATCTGAGCATGTGAACATTTTTCAAGTGATAACCCAAATTAGAATTATGAACCTGAATATGAGCATAATATGTCTCCTTTAATGTCAAGCCTAAACACTAGAACGCTGCTGGTGTCTTTAAAATGGTCCACCTCAGTCTTTCATTTTTTCTTTTACTGACATATATTGATTCTCATGGTTTTTCATAAATGAATCCAATTATTCATACATAATTTGACGACAATTATGTATCTGATAAAAGAATATATACAGTATATACAGTGAAATAGTAAACATGCATTTTATCTGCTTTGGGTTTGGCTTTGGTACTCAGACCGTATATAGGGACTCGCGGATGGATCCCGTTTTTCAGATGAGAGTATTTATGAGACCCATTCATCCTGTGCAGTGGCACAAGCCATTGTCTGAGTAATGGAGTACAATGGGACCAGAGCCGAGACCCATATTGGGTCCCTTTACACGCGGCTGGAAGATCAGAGGGAGATTAAAAGGGGATCTATGGTGCTCGGAAGGAGGGAGGGGGAAGAGGAGAAGAGTGGAAGGACACTGACCTTCAGTGATTTTCCTTCTCTCGCGTTCCCCTAACGGGCAGATGCACACATGTCAAGAGTTGCATTGTGTTCAAACGCCGGGCGGCCAGAGTGTGCACGGGATTGCTTTAGTGAAAGTTTTATAGCCCAAGGCAAAGCCCCCAAGCGTGGACCGCGAGGGGTTAGTGTCTCACCGCCGGAGCCAAGAGCAGCCGACCTTCTCCCACTATTCAATTAAACCCCCTGGCCTAAGTGGTGGGGCAGAAACACGGGGGAGAACGTGCACACATAAATATACAATTGCTGAAAGAATGTGCGCACATAAACACAAAGACTAGGCTACTCTCTCCATGCACACGCACACATTCACACACCTGCATTTATATATGGAGCATGGTCACGGCCGTGCCTGTGAAACACACATACACACACGCACGTCCGCACTTTTGTTTTAGAAACAACAATAGCTATCTTCAAGAATGCAATACACAGTGGATTGCCAGTGGAGGAGAGGGGAAGGAAATTGAAGCCATTAGAACCCTTATTACTTTTTTATCAGAAACTGGAGGATAAGCTTGTCGAATATAGAGAAATGGGAAGTGAGAGAGCGAGAGAAAGAAAGAGAGGCAGAGAGAAGAAGAAGGTACGACGATGGGAGTGGTGATCAAGTAAGACAGACTGATAGAAGTGAAAGGGGATAATGGAGCGGGGGTGGGATTAAATAACTAACTTGGTGATGAAAAGAGAAAACTAAATGAGTAAAATGTCTCTATCAGGAAAAAAAGCTTGAGACAGATGCTTAAAAGTCAACAGAGTGTCCTTTGCTTGTCTAATATGATGTATATAAAGTGACAGCCCACCGTGACGTCGCCCATTGGTTTGTGAGCCTCGAGTTTAGCATTTTGGCCAGCGCCATCTTGGATTTTTGAAACCAGAAGTAACCATAAAGTTTGTGCGTCCACCTACACCTGCACCCATTGGACAAAACTAGCTGTCAATCACGCCGTATCCACGGCCCAATTCGTACCGTGCTCTATCATCTATTTTACTCTAAATTGGAACCATAGTTTTACTAAATGAACATCATGCTGCGTTGAAGAAGACTCGAAACCAGAGATCGAGACATAGACTCCTTGGGGAAATCGTTACCGACGTCATAAATCGAGCCATTTCCTCAAAGACCTCTAGACTTATTTTTGAAACCAGTGGAGTCGCCCTCTTCTGGTCATGCGAGAGAAAATACAGGTCTCAGACATTTCTGCGTTGGCTTCTATGCTCGGCTGACACGGAGGAAGCTGCAGACTAATTGTAAGGGTAGTGTGTGTGTGCGCATGATGCAACTAATATCCCTTGTTGGTAGGACGAGGCTTAATCTCAGATGCCGGTTGGGACTTGAACGTGAACGGACGCTTACACAAGGTGTTGCCGTGTTACTGCAGGGACAGAAATGAAAGCTCCCACAGATGGAGACTTTTTTTTTGTTGAGGGTCAAGACAGTTTTGGGGGTTCAGGTTACAACGAGGTTCGGGTTAGGGTTGAGGTTAGACATTGAGTCGCAATGGTTAAGGTGAAGGTGAGCCGCCGGATAATGAAGTGTGTCAATGAGTGTCCCCACGGGAATAGTGCAACAAGACCGTGCGTGCGTGCGTGTGTGTAGTGCTAATATTGATGAATGAGGGTGCAGTGGATGACTCATGGGAGAAAGGGTCGATGCGGGTGTGCGGTGCAACTGTCTGTGTGTTTCCATGTACCTTGAGTCCCCTTATGTATTGAAGTGTGTGTGTACGTTGTGTGTGTGTGTGTGTGTGTGTGTGTGTGTGTGTGTGTGCGTGCGTGCCATTTGCATTTGGAACACATTAGCATTTCTTGTGCCTGCATTATGTCTCTCCGCCGTCGCATCGGCGTCGCGTTCAGCCCCACCAAAAACCTGTCGCCGCCTTGCACCTCGCCACGCGCCGTCCCACGCTGTGCATCGGGAATCAAAAGGTTTCGTTTTTTTTAAATTGTTTTTTTTTTTTTTTACATCAGGGTCGGGGGCGAGGTTAACGTTGCGCTTCAAAGCCTCGGCTGCGGAGGAGCACCGCATATTCAGCTCGCCTACCTCGACCTTCCGACACAAACTGAGCGTCTCTCGGCCCGCTCCCTCGCGCTCTCTCTCCCGCTGTCTCTCTGACACTCAACACGAGCTTAAGGGGATGTTTCATCTTCAAATGAGGAGACATCTCATAGGAGACCAGGGGAACGGACCGGAATGCTAATTGTCCCGTGCAACCGCTGGAGAAAAAAAAGAAAAGCAACAAGAAATGAAATCGGCTCACAGTCATGCGCGCAAACACACGCACACGTGCATGCTGTGTGTAATGCATGAGCGCACTAGCTGCAGTAAAAGTCTTGTGAAGGAGTCGACAAGGAATATACTGAGACACGCACAATATAAACACTCTAACACTACTCTCACACACACACAAACCCCCTTTGATCGACACTGTAATCCCTCTGTGTCGAACACTGGTAGCTTTACACTGCAGACTGAGAGCAGATGATGATACCATAATGATACCATTGCGTGTGTGCGTGTGTGTGTGTGTGTGTGTGTGTGTGTGTGTGTGTGTGTGTGTGTGTGTGTGTGTGTGTGTGTGTGTGTGTGTGTGTGTGTGTGTGTGTGTGTGTGTGTGTGTGTGTGTGTGTGTGTGTGTGTGTGTGTGTGTGTGTGTGTGTGTGCGCGCTTTCTTGGTAGTGTACGTCTGCCCATTTTCTGTGACTTAGAGCCCATCCCCAACACCGACGGGCCCTGCGGTTAAGTGCCTGTAATAAAGGTCTTAAGTGTTTGGGGCCATTCGCTGCGCTCAGGATACCCCCACCTCTTCCTCCTCAGCATCATCCTGCGTATGGAAATGATCCAGTGTGCAGTAACTTGGGTCTGACCCTCATTGCGACCCGGAGCAAGGATTAGAGACACACACACACACAGATCTGCGAGATGTAAATATCTGCCTGGAGGCGAATTATTTACCTCCAGTCCGTGATGGGATGTGATTAGATGTGAGGAAACGGAAAGGAGCTGGACGCCGACCTACCTCGGAGCTAAACCCTTCCCATCCGTTTTTATTTTCGACACGCTGCGATCCAGCGGGGCGAACCGACAAGAACGTCCGCTGAACCAAGTGGAATTTGTCAAATGCCGAGGTCACGTTTGCATTCAAGTGCGTGGTCATGCCGCCGATTGCGAGTGAACCTCCCAAATCAAACCTCGGCATTGAGATTCAGCCGCGGTCTTCCTTCAAAACAAAGTTGGAATCGGCGCAAGAGCCCACAGCGACAACTCCGCTTCCCCGGCTGGAGTTTAGGAAGCGGATCTCTGAACGGCGTCGATTAGACACAACACTGCGCCGGGCAAATCTCCCTCAGGCATTTTTTCTCCCCTGTATTTTCATTAGCCTGTTATCCTGGTGTGTTGATTTGACAGCTACACCCCGGGGTGCTCCCTGGTGTTGAAAAGTGGAAAAGGCCTGGCAATATAACCGCGAACGATTATTGGCACGCATATTCACGAGGCCGAACGGAGAGCGCAGCGCCGGGTTGTCGGTTTCTCGAGTTGCGGCTTGCCAAAGCTTCAGCAGCGAGAATCTGTCTCGTTTCAGTAAAAAAAATTCGAATATTTCCTAAATACCCAACAGGGCGGCCGCATCTTTTCTGGAACGGCCCTTTCATCAATGTTTCTGTTCCACCATGTGTGTGTCCTTTGCTCCAATCGATCAACATACCTGACGCCTCACATGCCAAAGAGTCACCGCATCTAGCCAAAAGGCAATGGCAGCTATATGAATCATTTCTCAGGTTGGTGATGTATATACATTGATATCCAGCAGGATGAGTGAACGGACGGACAGAAGTCCGCGCCGGCACGGCGGCGTGTGCCCGGCCCAAAAAAATGGCGGCAGACGTATTGAATTTTCTCTTGAGCATCCTGAGCCTGTTTGTTCAGCGTTATCTCTCGCGGCAGAATTCGTCCCTTTTTCTGTGTCCGCGAAGGAGGCGCGGACAGAAAACTTGGCTTTATTATTTATTATTATTTAAAAAGAGAACGGTTTACAAATGGAACCCGTCGCCGCGCTGTGTTGGCCCATTGGACAGAGTAAATAGCCGAAGCCCGGGCGCCTGAGCCAGGAGTTAATGCACTTGCGTGTTCCGAGTTGCACAAAGGAAGAGCAAAGCCGAAGGAGGAGGGGATTAAAAAGAATGTGTGGTGTTTCTGATGGGTTCTTAGTCGGTGCCAGCGCTTTGAGCTCGGGTCCGTGGACGGTGTCGAGGGGAGGGGAGGGGAGGGGGGTTTTGGGGACATCCTCTTTGTGGAAGGGAAACAGACTGAAATGGGCTCAGAGAGCGGGTTCTCCACGGAGGATGAGAGCCGTCGCTCTTCACATTTTCAATGTTGATTCCTCATTAGCTGCATTAATCGCTTGTTTTAATCACTAACAGTTTAACACCACTTGTGTGAGCTAACCTGTCAAAGCACATTTTTTTATAGATTCAATTAATTCTTTTTTTCACCGTAGGTTCACCGTCGCCTTTCTCACAAAAGCTGCAAGGAGCAGAAGCGCTGACATGTTGCAAAGAAACGCGCTCGTTCCATTCGACCGCGCGAAGCGGTCGGTCCCTGTTTACGGTGTTTCTCTTGACGGGACCGTCCTTGGCACCGCGCTGAGATTCCAAAGCGGCTGCACCATAGAATCCACGGACCGCAATGAGGCCTGGTGGGAGAGGAGGGGAGAGGAATGAGGTCAAGAAAGAAGCACGAGAAGAGAAAATGACATGGTACAACGGAGAAGAGCAGGGAGCGGAGAATATATATTTAAAGAAAAAAAAACGTCTCTAAGGTTTTGCCGTAGCCCTCTTGTGGCATCTACTGTAGCCATATGGCTAGTTCTGGTTGTATTTCCCCGATTACTGTAACACAATGGAGTGGAGGTGAAGGAAAGTTTATTTAAATAAATGACAATAGAAAAACCTCAGTAATGTGCCAGACGCTCACTGTGGACTTTTTCTTGCCATTTAAACTGTTGAGCGAAAGCTTTCAGGACCCAACGAACGGCAGCGACAAACGGCTGTTTTTCAGTATTTCGAATTTTTCTGTATTTTAGGAGAGGAAATTAAAAGGTGGAAATCTCAGTCACATAAAACCGAACCTGTCTGACCAGACACGTCCGGGGTCGGAGGAATATAGCTCAGTGTTTTGGGGCAATCTGTCTCGCCGAGAGTGAATTGGACCTCGAGTAATTAGCGATTAGCTTAGTTTAGCATCGCTTAGCTCGATGGCAGCTGGTGAGGTCAGGTGCTGTACAGTGGACAAATATTTTTTCTTGAACATTGGAGAGATACATTTTGGAGCAGATTGCAGCCCAGTGTTTTTGGAAATTGGAATGGGACCAGGAAAGGTCGGGTCTGTCCGTCTGTCGGCGGCGGGTCAATTCTGAGGGCGTCATTCGAACCTGGTTTGGCAACGGGCGAGTCGGCCGACCAGACATTTCAGTCCAAAACATTTGGGCCCACCTGAGCCGCTTCTCCCTGATTCCAAATTCTCGGCACGTTTTTGACGGAGGAAGCGAACTCGTCAGTTTCTTGATAACGAGATTTCGGGAAAACAAAATGGTTTCTTTTAAAATCGTTTCCCATTATAGAGGATTTGTCGGAAGCTTGATAAACGCTTGCCGACGCACGTTATCCCCTGAGAGCCACGCCTGCCAGACTCCGATGAGTTTTGACGGATGAGCCCTCGGAGAGACCTTGATACGAGACACTCTCGTTTTGCAGCGCGCCGTCTCTCCCCTCCGTCCCCGCCCGCCCTCCCCGCATTCCTCTGCAAACCGCCTTCCCTCCGAATTCGTACCCGCAGTCTATAAAAGGGAGCAGAAAGACTGAATCATAGCGCGGCTGGGGTTTTTTTTTTTTTTTGTGGAGCCCGAGGTTCAGATAAACAGTGAAACAATGGTCTGGCCTAGAAAGTTGTCACTGGAGATAAACATAGCGGGAGAGTGAGATATGGTTGTGCCCCGGCAGGACGGCCGACTTCCACTCATTGTGTGTGTGTGTGTGCGTGTGTGTGCGTGTGTGTGCGTGCGTGCGTGCGTGCGTGCGTGCGTGCGTGCGTGCGTGCGTGCGTGCGTGCGTGCGTGCGTGTGTGTGTGTGTGTGTGTGTGTGTGTGAATGCGCTGGCGGTTGTGGTTGAAGGGATGGGCCACTGAGGTTTACAGAGTCTCCATCTGGAAACACTCCGTTCTGGTCTGCTGTTTTAACTGAGGATGTGTAGGTTTGTATAAATAGTCGCATGACACAGAGACACACACGCGGAGAGAGAGAGAGAGAGAGAGACGCACTGTTCACGGACGGATTTTGTTTCCCTTTGTCAATCTGGAGCACCCGCAGACCGACGGCCCCGAGCCAACGGAGCGACTCGGGGACAACACAGGCTCTGAACAGGGAGACGGGACATATCTGCGGATAAGAGAGGAGGCGAGAGGGAGGGAGATTCTCCGTGAGACAGTAGAGAGTCCATTTTACCTGGAAGCTCAGGGGGAGATGGGGGTTTTTTTTTTCTTTCTTTGCTTCCGAGAAGTGCTTGACTGAAGAGGAGGGGGTGGGTGATTTGTGCGAGAGAGAGAGAGAGAGAGAGAGAGAGAGAGAGAATGTGATGTCTCATAGAGGGAATGTTCTTGGTCAGCTGCTGTTGCAGTAAGTGGTCACCTATCCGCCTACCATGGAGGTCTCACGCACGCACTCCCACGATGTGTACTCTGCATGGCGTGCACACACGCCGCATCTCATCGCTGGGATCTTCATTTGAAAAGGGACAAAGTGCATGATTCCACATTCATACAAACGACGAATGCACTCGAGTTCTCCGTCGGCAGAAGGGACGTCTGACTATGGCTGTCGCCTTTCTTCCAAAAATCCAATCTACACATCACACATTTGACGTGACACGCAATTCGTCCGATCGCATTCGGACAAGTTGCCTCTGCTGGATCACGACTGAATCCTTGGTGCGATGCCCTTCTGGACTGTCATTACAGTTCGAATATGAACTTTACCCCCCACGTTCCAAATAGAGTGACATCCCTATCGCGGACTGGGATCAGTCCGGTCATCTGCGCTTGCACTGGAACTACGATTCCACATATATGGTGGCCTGTGAGTTAGACAGGCGAGTAAAGGCCACGCACTGTCGTGTGTGCACGTCATGTGCCCTGGCACACGGACAAGAATGCATACACCAGTCACACACAATGGCACTTGCATGCAAACATCGCATAATGCACTGTCACGTCCGCCCGTGGCCAATGTAAACTCACCGACACCCTGCACACACACACGGACGCACAGACGGAGAGCAAATCCCGCAAACTGGCACGTAGCTGTAATAACTTCGCCGACAGCAGCGGCTGATCTCGCTCCCTGTACAGCAGGGTTAAATCTGAGGCTTAAAGCGACACACAATGGACTCTCCACAGAACCCCTAAACCTTAAGAGCCTCCGACGTCTGACACAAAGCGCGCGCACACACACACACACAGACACACAGAGACACACACACACAGACACACACACAAACACACAGACACACACACACACGCGGTATCTTCACACGGTTCGTCAGCCGGCGCTCTGCCACAGTCCATTAAATGGGTATTAATGCCACCCCCCCCCCCGTCACCTTGGCCATTTGCATGTTTTTCTCTTTCCTCAACCCCGGTCCCACGGACGTCAGTTCTGCTCTGCGGTCCACCTGATCGAAGACCCCCGGCCTCTCCCTGCCCCAACTGGAGACGAGACACATCATTTCAACATTTATGCATCTTTCTCTTGTTTATCCTGACGGATTGGAGACGATGCATTTTTAGCATCGAGGCGTCATAAACACATACTAATAATAACCCCAATCTGTGACCCCACCACCCCTTCCTCTCAGCATGATTCATTCTGTTAAATGGGTAATGAGCGTCAGGAGCTTCACATTAGACTATATGTCATTTATTCTTACGGACATGATCAGTGGACATCATCATTGTTATCATGTTTTATTTTTTTCCCCCCTCGGGCCAATGGAGGCCGCTCCAGCGGGCCGCTATTGATCTACACGTGGAGAGCATGTTTCACAGTGGGAACACATTTTCTGTGACACGGGGTCCTATTATATTACCGCTTTGTCCTTGGCATTCATAATTAGTCTCTCTCTCTCTCTCTCTCTCTCTTTTTGTCTTCTTTGTCAGTCTCCTCTTTTCTCTTTCTGCATTTGGTTCCTGCACCCTGAAATGCAGGGACTTACCCAACAGCACAGCCAGAGCTTTTTCATGTTCCCCCCTTTTTTTGTGTGTGTGTGTGCGGTTGCCTAAGTGTCCTGCCTGAGCGTAATTGGATAGTGAGTTTGGTATAATTGTGGACTTTTTAAACACAGGGGGGGATTAGTTCTGCTGTGTCACCCCGATGTTTCATTTAGTCAGACTGATTTTTATCACAGTGAGACGAGTTAAACGAGCTGCAGTCGTCGACCGTGGTTCCTGTCCGGAATCAGTGCATCCCTCTTATACTAGTTCTAAAAGTATATATATATATATATATATATATTTCCTGAACTTTTCCGGGAGGGGCTGCATGTGAGAACGCGAAGTTGCACAATTGGTGTGTGCATTTTAAGGAAATACAGTAAAAAATCGTATCTTTATGTTGAGCGTGTCCTGCAAATTTTACATTTACATTAACATCGTGTCCATGTGCCTCCGCCGGGTCAACTATCAATCCAATCCATACTCCGACCGGCTCGCTCCGAGGCCTGTACTTGTAAGAAGAAAGAAAAAATGAAAATGCCAAACTTAATTTTGACATTTGACGATGACTTTTATTTGAAAAACGAGAAAAAAAAAGACACAAATTTAAGGCTGGTTTGCCTCGTCTCATCTCCGATCCCTCCAGGACTTTTTCCATATCACAATATAAAGTGCCGGAATTTAACATGAAGCACGTTGTAGAAAACATGAAAAGATCCTTTCAGTTTTACATAACCGATTCTCTTTTATTCCGCTCGCTGCCAGAACAGTAAGAAAAAACAACTTTCATTTCACACAGTGTCACCTCCGTAACCCCAGGATTACAGAGAAAAGTATTCCTGGACATGCGGAAAAACAAATAAAGTTAAAAGAGCATAAGGAGGCGTGGAGCACGAGGCGAGGCCTGGAAGTTAGCGTCTGCCGTGGAGGAAGAAGCCCCTCCGGCCGCGGGTGTGAACTTTCTCTCCAATCCCGGTGAGCGTCAGAGGAGTTTGACCTTCATCACATCCGAACACAATGCCTCCAGTCCAGCGCTGACCGGCTCGGGAGGGAGGGAGAGAGGGGGGGGAGACAGAGAGAGAGACAGAGAGAGAGAGAGAGAGAGAGAGAGAGAGAGAGAGAGAGAGAGAGAGAGAGAGAGAGAGAGAGAGCATCACGGTCCTCTACAAATGAAAATAACACAACAACACAAAACAAAAAGAGAGAGAGAGACAGACTTGATTTTTAAATCCGTCCAGTGAGCGATGGAAGAGGAAAAAGTGCAAAGACACGGTTTCATCCTTAACCCGAAAAAAAAAAAATCACAACTCGATCTCATTTTCATCCGAGCGAGGCGGGAGCGAGGCGACGCCCTCCGCCTCGCTCCATCGCGCCCGGACTGGCGCCGCGTTCCCACAGTCATCCCGCCGCGACTCCCCGTCTCCCCTCCGCGCGCAACGGGGAAGACGCGAAGACTCGTCTCACCCGGGCGTCGTCTGGGTGACCGTCGTCTGGGTGACCTCTCGTCAACAGACAGACACCATCACACTGGGTGTGTGGGTTTTGTTCCCTCTCTATTGGGGCTCACTTGGAATCGGTTTGCGTCATCCGGGCGCAGAGCAAACGGCGGCGGGCGGCGGGCGGCCGCGGCCCGGAGAGTGAAGGGCGAAGAAGGGAAGCGGTGCAGCGCGGTGGCGGTGGGAGATACAGTTCCAGGTGGCGCAGTTTCGTGTTTTTTCTGCGAACGAAGGAAGAAGAAGCAAACAGCGCTGTCCTTCGCTTTTCACGTGGCTCCCTTCTGACACTCAAGAAACATCGAGGCGGCGCCTTTTTCTTCCCTTGTCCGTCCTTATTTTGGAAATCAAAGCTGTGAGCGGCGTCTCCGCAGCAATCGATGTTGAAGTTTGCAAGTTCAATGAAGAGCCGCAACAGTCAATCGATTGGTATTCGACTGCTTAACTAATCGGCAGCTATTTTGACGACGATTAATCGGTTCAAGTCGTTTTCTATGAAGAAAAAGTTTGATGTCAGCTTCTGAAATGTGAATCTGTTCCGGTTTCTTCGCTCCTCTGTGACAGCCAATCGAATATCTTTGGCGTGTGGGCAAAACAAAACATCATCTTGGGTGTTTTTTGGAAACGCGATCGACATTTGCCACCGTTTCATGACATGTCATGGACTGATGGATTGATCAGGAAGATCGTGGACAGATTGGTCGCTGGTTGAATCTGCTCAGACACGCGGCGGCTGGGAAACTGACCTGGTCTCAGAGAGTCTCTTATCTGAATTGAGTTTTTTCATAAAAAAGCAAAAAAGAAATTGAAATAGTTTTCGAGCACAGATAGCCATAGTCTGAAACAACCCCCCCCCCCGATTCATCCCCTTCACCGCTCCGCCTCTCTCTCATCATGTAACAACCGCCGAACCAGGAGAAAAACATAATATCCTCTGTGATACCATTCAGAGGACTCGTGGATTATAGTATATCACTGGATTAGGGCCAGCTCCCTCCACAGCGTCTGTTTTACCATAAAGGCTGGCGGAGATTACCGGGAGAAAACCGCATTGCTCTGTTACAAACACACGGGGACGAGATGTAATCTCATCAAGTGATTAGAATCTTGTGTTCTCTCTCGACGCAAACTGAGAGAGGAGGAACAAAGAGGCGCGGGGTGGGGGGGGGGGGCGTCGTTGAGCCGAGATTGCTCGAGAATCGCGGCCTGCGGATCGTGTCTCTTGGGATTCGAAGGCCGGACTGTGTGTGTTTTTTTCTTCTCGTGAAGCCACCTCACAACAGCTTCACGGCGAGATCTGTGTGCAACACATGATGCTTCCACAGGGGGCACGCCGGAAGGGAATGTCATTAGGACGTCTCTCTCCTTTATCCCTAATGGCATTGAGTAACTCAGATAGTTTGGGACAAACGGTATCCTGCCAGCTGCCACCAAAGTACAATGGATTTGAATGTAATTGAATTCACTCCGCTCCGTGGGGAAACAGAAAACGTCTCGCTGATGTGCAGTCAAATAGAATATAACGGTTGGCCACGGCAGTGATTTATGACATCTACAGCGACACTACTTAAGTAATTTAGTAAATCTATTTGTACTACAAGCAAAATGATTTGAGGTCAAATAAAAATGGATTGAAATCCGACATGAAGTCCGTGTCATGAGTCTTGATACGGACCCTGCAGCTCTGCTGTACATAATGTAACCCAATCGGGCAATGCTAACTTTTTAAAATATCTTGTAATAATGCCATATTCATAATGACGTCATGTTTAGCACACGATGATGAATGATTGGTTAGTCTAAGTTAACATGTGATTAATAGTTCGGCCAATCTGGCGTTATTATTTGTGCAAATATCTTGAAATAGATAGAATTGTTCGTCCTATTAGCGTTGACTTCGTCCTTGACCTTTGACCCCAAACCTCCAGAAGTGAATCATCTGGGGATAGCCCTCCCAAGTAATATTCCACCGCCATGTGTTGTTGAGTTTTTTTGGGAGTGACTAGCCGGTGACCCGTGGACGGGACAAACAGCAGTTGCTGGCAAGTACTGTTCTAATCGATCGGCGAAGAAGAAGTGACTACTGGTTGGTGTAGTGTTAGCCAGAGCTACTGAAAATGTCAGCAATCTGGCAATATTTTCACGCCAATTACAACAAAAGCAATCTCATAAAGTATTCGAAGAACCTGAATCTGTATGTATCCGTCTGTCAAAGGGTTCAACCTGAACCAGGCCAAACAACAATGAAAGCAATCATCGCTTCTCGTACGTTCTAAAATACATTATATATGTTGGGTTTTTTTAATGCGCTCGGTATCGGATCAGCACTCTGCATCTGCTGATACGCAAATTCCAGTTATGGGAAATCTGTATCAGGGAGGAATAAATGTTATCCTCGCATCACTAGTGAGAACACAGCATCTGTATGTTACTGCGGCTTGACGCGCTTCGCATTCAAAACTTCTGTCTCTCTCTGTCATCCTTAATTGCTCAGGTCAACCTGCCTCTCTTAATAAACATCATATATTTACCAGAGACAGACGCACGCACGCACACACACATACACGCACACACACACACACACACGCGCACGCACAAACACCAATCTCTTCGGCGCACACAAACACGCACTGTACGAGCGCGGACGGCACAAAGTCGCCACCAACCACCACTAATTAGAAACTAATTATCCAGGCAAGTGTAAACAATCTCAGCAGATGGCAAAAAAAGAAAAAAAAAGAAAAACCCCAGTGGCATTAGCACTAATGACCTTGAGCGGCGCGAGTCCGCGGGCGTCCATTCAGGAGCAGCCCCTCTCGTTATGATATGCTGCATTATCATTAAATGCCACACACATGCACGCACACACACACCGAACCAAGGTTACCATTGAGCCTGCCATCATTATCATTAGGGCTCTTTATTTATATATTTATTGGGTGGACGCTTTTTTTTCCGCTTAACTGTCTTTTCAGTTTGAAAATGGCCATTCCAGGGTCATTACTTCTAACAGATGTAGCAACGAACGCGGCTTTTGACTGCATCCGTGGATTCTCTGCCCCAGTCGCCCGCCGGTTCCACTTGCCAATGCTTTGGCGAGCACCCGCACCGGGAGCGGATGAATCAAGTTCGTGCTCGTGTGCCCGCTCTTAACAATCTTCAGTTCACGTTTCGATAAAAAAAAAGAGTCTCGCTACGCCGGCACTCGTCCTCTGGTACCTAGCAACGAATGGAGTGACACGCCTAATAGCCAATCATGCAACAGTATCACGTTTGGTTGCGCCATCTCGTTGGCTCGTGTTTGTGTTTCTTAGGTCATAAAAATTGTCAATAATTATCGATATCGACCGATATGAAACACTTATATCGTGATACAGTTTTCAGCCATATCGCCCAGCCCTAATATACATGACAGTTTCAATATTCTAATTTTAATTTAATCTGCCAAGGTGTAAGACGCACAAGAGCGTTTTATGTTTAGTCCTCGTGAAAGCAAAAGTGAAAAATGAAAATAAAAAATGCTCTCGTGGATAAAATGTGGAAGAATACTTCTCGTGTAGTAATTTACTATTGCTCCTGGCGTGGGTCTCCTTGTCCATCCGAGATGAGTAATCCACACTTGTTCTCCGCTTGTAGCTTGTGTCTCACACACTCATTCCTCCAGAAGTGCCCGTCTCCTGCCTCCTCTCGTTTCCATCGGTGCAAGAAGTACAGTTTCGCATTTCCTCCAGGAATAAAATCCAAAGAGCGGGGGAGGCGAGCCCTTATGCCGATGTATCACGCGTCCTTTTAAGGTTGATGTTTTATTCCCGTCTTATTTCCAGCCCCTTCGTCTTCTCCGGAAACTGCAGCACACTTCAAAAGAACCCACTTAACTGTCCGTCTTGTTGGCGACGATGCCGCCGCATCCATTCGACATCCTCTTAGGGCCCAGCCACTCTGACAGAGTCCCGCTTGCTCTGATGCCCAAGTGAGCTGGTGGGGCGGGGGGGGGGGACGACAGAAGAAGCAAAGATGGGTGTGGGAGTTGGTCGCAAAGGGGGGGGAGAACAAAGTGACTTTGTGAAAAGGTGGTGAGTGGAGGGGAAAGCACAAAGAGAGCGGAACCGGGGAGGCGGCATTGTGTGACCTCCATTTGGGACATAAATGGCAAAAGCAAGCGGCTGCGTATTCCCTGCGTCTGATGCACCGCGGCCCCTTCATCTCGCCCCCGGCTCGGCAAAGGCCATTCTGCCCTTCTTCTTCTTCTTCTTCTCCTTCTCCTTCTTCTTCGTCTTCTTCTCACAATGACAACACGCTCCTCGCCAGGACAATGCATCACAGGACTTTGTTTGGCTCGGATGTGCATCATAAAAGAATCCTGATGGAGCAGGTAAAAATAGGGACAGATTAGGCTAATTGTGGCAGCGGAGCAGACGGGTAGCGGGCACGGGCGGAGAGAGAGCTCCGGCTTGGAGGTGAATTGCTTTTGGGGGGGGGGGGGGAATTGTCCCTGGAACCATTAAAGCCCTCCAAAAAAAAATCAAAAACATGCTAATAGTTAACAAAAGGCTTCACAAATGCCTTTCCAATGACAAGCACAGAACGCACTCGGAAAATTGAAATGTTGACTATAATTACATTGTGTTATTTTGACTTGAATAATATATTTACAGGCTTCATATATTACATTGGACCTTTCAACATATATCCAGCTGTATTACTTCTAAGCAAGGTTGTCTTTCCGACATTATCGGCGCTGCCAGTTTCAGTCTCGCCTCTGATTAAAGCGACGGCCAATTCGGCAAAGTTGTTGGCTCGGCACAACCCGTGTGCTCGCCTGACCGCGGAGGCGTCTCAGCCCAGTTGTGCCTATTTTGGGATGGTCCTCGTATTTTAGAGTTGATTACAATTGGATCCGCTCCAGCAGATCGCGCCTGTATCCGGCGGCCACGTCACACAACGAGCAACAGCAGCTGCGGACAAACCTTACGGGGGGAAACTGCGACTGGCCACGAACTGTCCGCTCAAACGTTGAAATTGTTATTCTGGGTCTTCGCTACGAGTCTGGCGACACGACAAGAAGTTTCACTCCCAACTCTCGTGACCGCCGGGTCGTCGCGGGAAGACGGAGGCGAAGGGAGATGTTGGATTCGAATTGAGGTTTTGCTGAGAGAAACTATTATGGCGATGAAGCATTTGACTTTGACGGTCGTCCTTATGTGTGTATATATATATAAATATATGTATTAATTTTTCATATATATATATATATATATATATATATATATATATATATATATATATATATATATGTGTGTGTGTATATATATATATATATATATATATATATATATATATATATATATATACATATATATATGTGTGTGTGTGTGTGTGTGTGTGTGTGTATATATATAAATATATGTGTATGTACTGTGTGTGTGTGTGTGTATATATATATATATATGTGTGTGTGTGTGTGTGTGTGTGTGTGTGTGTGTGTGTGTGTATATATATATATATAAATATATGTGTATGTACTGTATATATATATATATATATATATATATATATATAAATATGTGTGTGTATATATATATATACACACACATATATATTTATATATATATATATAGGCCAGCAGAACAAACTGTCTGAGTTTCAAAAATTGTAATGAACCATAGTTTTCCTTTACCATCAATTTGCCGTCTTGGCACAATAAGTCCTCATTCCTTGAAATGAAGGAGCGTAGTGAGTAAAATGAAAGGATAGCAGTAGAGAAGGGGCGGTGAAGTAAAGCAAACAGACGGGGGGGGGGGGGGGGGGGGGTGACTCAAGAGCGAGGGCAACAGGTCACTGATAAAAAGAGAGAAAATGGAGAATGAGTTTGGAATGGGTAGAGGGGGACAGGCCGAGCCCCGCATCGCATGACGAGGGCGTGAGCTCCCCATCGACAGTGATGAGCGCGAGCCCCCGTGATGGATGGCCCCAGCCTCGGCCTCCCCCTGCAGTGTCATTAGGCAGAGAGGTTTGCAGGACTTGTCTGAATGCAGTGTGCAGTTCCACTGCCCATTCATCACCAGGCCGCTCTGTCAGGGCCCAAGAAGCCAGAGAATAAAGTCCCGCCGGCGTGTCTATACTGCAGCTTTTTTTTTTGGGGGGGGGGGGGGATTATTTTTCACACGTACAATCTGTAAGTCATAACCTCCCGCCAACAGACCCTTAATTAATTTCACTGCGGCGCGTCTTGACGAAGACTTATCCTCAATGGAAGTTGCAGATTAGGCGTCGGTGACAGTGTGTGTGTGTGTGTGTGTGTGTGTGTGTGTGTGTGTGTGTGTGTGTGTGTGTGTGTGTGTGTGTGTGTGTGTGTGTGTGTGTGTGTGTGTGTGTGTGTGTGTGTGTGTGTGTGTGTGTGTGTGTGTGTGTGACTGACTGGGAGATTTCTAACTCATGCTAAAGACTTTCAATTGGATTCAGTGGGTTTTCCCGCAGATATCCAGACATTAGGATTCAGCGACTCGCACTCGTACAGACCGTCCACGCGCCCCAACTGGCCTCCAGCATTGACTTTATCTCCGGCTCTTTTGCTCCTGTTTGAATTGGATACCACTATACGGCACAGACACAGAGCAAAAGGGCAAACTCATTTCCTCGGCGCGCCGCAGCTAAACCGGCCCGGCGACGGCTTCGTATACCGAAAACTATAAATGCGCACGTGCTTCAGATGATACGAAATCTTTTTTCTCATTTCGCCCGCTGATGGGTATGAACCCCCGAAGGACCGCGGGGGAATTCTGTGGGGGGGTTTAGCAGCTTAAGGCAGATTAGGATCCCGACATAATCATACATTGTTCTTTTAGTTGTTTTTTTCTTGTAGGACTGAATGTAAAAAAAATTTTTAAAAAAAGGTGAATTGACTGTGTGATAATAAAAAAAAGGAAACTAATATTCCTTCACGAATGCTATGATCACCATTTGAACCGTCCAGAAAATAAGACAGATATGGCTAACCAGTAATAGAACATTTGCCTCAAGTCGGCATATGATTGGCAGGACTGGTTTGTTTCTTCAGGACTGACGGGATGATATACAGAGATATGAAAAACGGACGCTGTGAACGGGAGTGCCTCTTCGGTGAATTGAATAGGAAAAAACTGTATTTTTTTATTATTATTATTCTGTAAGGCTCACAGAGAGCAGGAAGTGGCCGAGTGTGTGATTTGAGTGTCCACTTTTTTCCTAGACAGATGCTCATCACACGACGGGTGACGCGCTTTACGGGCGTGGGAGGGAAGGCCTGTCAATCGCAGCGCGAGCCAATACACTTCCATTTGAAGAAGCTGTCCGTCAGCCGAGAGGCGCGGTAATGGCGCCGCTGTCACCGCCAGAGACTGGGGCAGGAAGGTTGGAAGCGAACGGAGGGAGAGAAAGTGATTTGGTAAACTGAGGAGGAGGAGGAGGAGAGCCGCCGAGATTGTTTCTTAAGAATTCGCTTACCGCTGTTGAAGGTGGTTCCTGTATGGCTCCGGGGATTGTTGAATGAGACGCGTTTGATAACCTTTTTGGGGGGGATTTTGGCGCTTTTGAAATTTGGATGAAGGGTGCTCAATGTGCTCGCTGTCTTGTCCGGAGGATTTCGATGAGATGATCAGTGCCACTGTTGAGTCACGCCGGCTAGTTTAGTCGACCGCAAAGGCCGCTAGCCTGTCACAGCTCAAAGGTAACAAAATATGTCCTCCAGCGTGTCTCCCATTTCTTAACAAATTATGAATAACCGGTAACTGGTATTTTCACCATAATATGCGTTGGACGCAAGTGCCCTTTTGAATTCTCACCAGCGCCATCTTGTTTTTTTTAATGCAACTATACGTAGGAGTGTGGGTTGGGTCAGACTGAGGGCCCGCCCACCTACACCTGCAACCATGCAACATACCAGCTGTCAATCACGCTGTATCCACGCTTCAGTGTGTACTGTGCTTTATCATCTATTTTGCTCCAAAGTGAAGATCACGCTGTATTGAAGAAGACCTGAAACTAGCGATTGAGAACATGAACTCCACAGGAAAATGTTGACTGGCGTCATAAATCACGTGAGAGGTATAGAGTCATTTTTCTCATTGATTGTAAACTACTACTGGCGGCTACTTCCAGTTATGTACACAGTCTTGTGGTTGGACGGGCACATTGACTTCCCGGAGCATTGTTGCCACTCCGACGTTGCTAAGCAACTAGACAAATTCACTGACTCTTTGCAAGAAACGAGAATGAGCGCAACATCAATTTATTTATTTATAGTTATTATTCCATTCAAAAGTATTCACTCTTGAGGAAATGTTTTCCCTGCTACCTGTCGGATGACACCATACATTTTGAGGAGTTAATTAAAGTAAAGTAAAGTACTGTAAATGCGACTTTTGCACTTTTGGATGATTTCCAGTCTTTTTTCATCCTAAAGCATTTCATATTAGACCCGAGCTTGTTCAAACAGCAATTCAGTTTGGGCAAAACTCGCCACCTCTCTTTCGACCCAATTTCTGTTGACAGAAAAGCAGGAAAAAATATTGAACCTTTCACCTCAAACACGTCTCTTTTCAGGAATTCTCCTTTTTTTTTTTTTTACAATTTTTTTTCACCACAAACCGCTACGCAAAAATGTTCTGTCCTGGATGAATAACAAACACAACAACACTGACATCCATTGACAAAGGTGCTTCGCCGACCTCAGAGCTCTTCTGGACGTTTTTGAAGGAAAGTTTGTTTCTTTTAGAGGGGACGTATGACTTTTAAAGTCAAAAAAGGTTGGTTTTTTTTTAAAAAGGCTGCGTCTTAGAAAGTTCAGGGCCGGTCTTTGGACACAGCCTGTCACAAAATCTAGTTTCTACGCCTCAAGTCGATGAATGAAAAGCTGTGACAAGCTCTTCTGGGCGTCCAGCTTATTATTCTCCTTCTTTTTGTCATCTACTGTCTGTCTGTACTAGATCGACCCCCCAAAAAAGTCTGAAAAACTTACTTCAGCTAAAACCTAAAAGTGAATGTACTCGGCAACATTGACTTCCAGATTTCCAACCATTTTGGTCAAAGTGCATGGCAGAAATCTGGGCCTTGTTCGTTACAGCAGCATCGCTTATTTCAACTCACTCACAGAATAGAACATATAAAAGCTGTCATCTGCATGCCTTCGTCAAATGTTCCCTGTCACAATCAGACCTCAGTTTAAGATCTTACCGACTACTGAAATTAATGGTTTTCTGGTCAAGAGTCACGGTAAAATGTCCCGAGCGACATTTGCGGACATTTGGAGAAGATCGGGGAAATGTCCGGACTGGATTCTTCTTCTCTTCTTCTCTTCTTCTCTTCGATCGTCATGAGGAAATGGTGGCAATGTGACAAAGATCATAAGATGCCGTGAACAGTGGTTCGTTCCTTGCTATTCGTGTGATCGTCCTGCCGAGTGCCGGGACGTGGAACCCATGTGCACTGAAACCTCCCGCCAGCCCTGTGCACAGCTAAATACCCGTTCTAATACCCGTCCGATGAGGCTGGTGGCTTAAGAGGTTCTGTTGTGCGGTGATGTAAATAAAACCCTTGTTTTCCCCCCCGCAACCTAATCCTTGGACTTTATTATGCAGTTTAGCATTTAGAGAATGTTTTTGTCTCCCCCCTCATAATCTCCCCGCTCCTCCAGCCCGCTTTCTTCTTTTTCATCCGCCTCTTTCGTGCTTTGCATCCACGGCCCGAGCGCGAATAATACCTAAATTGAAAGCTCATCAGCGACAGCTAACGGCCTCTCCGCCTGAATAGCGGCGGCGGGCCCTCGGCCTGTGTCGACTTGTGGCGCCGAGACGCCGACACAAAGGGAACAAGCACTGACCTCTGCAGGAGCGCCGAAGACCACGGCAGCGCTTTTCTTCAAACGCATGCCCTTGATCGGAAGCTGATAAATGAAGAAAAAAACAACCTTTTTGTATTTGTTTATTAATTTTTTCCCTGCATGAATTACAATGGAAGAAAATGATGAAAAGCTAAGTGTGCCTTGGCGCGCTTGTCCCCCTGACTGCTGCACTTGCGTTCCTCCCTGCCGCTATATTTTGGATCTCCAAACACTTAAATATATATTTATATTTATATATAGAGAGAGAGAGAGAGGTTTTTCAGGGGAGGCAATCAGCGGGGGAAGAAGGGAGCAGGGGGTAAACCAACCGTGATTACTGTGAGAGAACGCGGCGGGAGGTCAAAAGAAAAAATGTATGACAGAAGGCACGGAGGAGCTAATTGGCTCGCTGAGCGGCGAGAGCGGCCCCATCCATTCCCACTGGCTTCATTTAGACATGCCCTTCATTAGGTGAGCACAAAGGGGACAGGGCAATGATCACATTTATCCCAGGGAGGAAGGTGTGTGCACACGGGGGGGGGGGGGGGGTCTCCTTGTTTGTTTGCCTTCGTCTCAGTGTGAACGTCAGCCGATGGCACAGACACGAACGGGGACCTCGGCGACGTGCGTCTGCATGCAGCTCTGTGTGTGTGGAGACTTCATGTCCAGATCTCGGCGGCATACTGTGTGTGTGTGCGCGTGTGCGTGTGCGTGCGTGTGCGTGTGTGCGTGTTCAAGAAAAAACCTCCACTGCTGAGTGTCTGCCCGCTGTTTGCGTTCGAACGCGCACGACTGTGCACGGATACCGCCGACTGATGGCCGCACGCACATTCTCGTATGTATTTCATCTGCAAGCACACAAATATGTGGACAGTCACAACAATCACATACTCGCTATGGGAATAATGACCTCACATTTACCATCTAGTGTGAATTTAACTTTAACTTTTGCCATAAGAGACATTCGAGGTGCCCCCTTAGGTAGAAAAACAACATTGTCAGAAAAGGAGGTAAACGCAAAAGGACACTAACTGGGTCCTCTGGACTACCCCTTCTTGTTTCTTGTATCCAACAAGCAGCTCCTGTGCGGTAATAACATAGACTGACTAAAAAAGATAATTCTAGCACATTAAAAGCCTTCTAACAAGGCCGTGAAGTGGAATTGTTCCTGCCTGTACTCGAGCGCTGAATCGGGAGCGATGCCGGGTAATGGCCTCTCCTTCGAGCTACCTCAGCCGTCGAGGGCCCGGCCGCGTTGACCTCCACTAATCATCTCCGCTAAGTGGCAATTTCGAAAAATTAGCCCCCAAATTTCTCCCGTGTTGTCCGAGATCAATGTGGCCACGCTCATCTTGAGGAGGGTTTTTAAAAAGGGCCAATCTGCGACTTGTTTTCTGAAAACATAGTTTGGAGAGTTTCTCAACTGATGGCGGTTCAAAATGTCGTCGAGTATATTCTAATATGTCGGCAAACAAAGGGACACAGCCCAAATGAGAACGCTCATGGCCATGGACTTGACCATGACCTTGACCTTGAAAACACCCTTGATGTTAAATCCTCAACAAAAAAAAAAGAATTATATTTTTCTCAAAATATAATTAGGTTAAAACAGATAACCGAGAAAAAATAGCTTCTCTGCCGCATTGAATACTGAAGCTCACAAACACCCAATGATCGCGGAACATCACTTCTAATAGTTGAGCTCTAACTCGCAGACCTAGGAACCACTACAGTGGCTGCTTTACCGCATTGCATGATACTATATATGCATTTTTGAATGCCTTTCCTTTCAGCACTGCTCCCTCCATCGCATCCTTCAACCTTGTGCGTGAGCCATTTCACAACCCCGGCTGTCTCTGCAGCATTCAGCCAATCAAACGTACCCTTTTTTGCAGCAAGCCAGTGCACGCTACAGCTCTGAAGGTGCAGCTCACCTGCTTCCACCCACAGACCGGCAGAGGGGGTTCGCTAGAAGGCCTCTCTCCAAATATCAGTGATATTTGCCCAGCGTATTGCATTTTCGTGCAAAGTACGCAGAAGCAACGCGGATGCGTCTATTCGTACGACTGTGATATGATGGACGGTATCCGAGAGCAGTACAAAGGGGTCGGCTCCTCTCTTCTCTTCCTGTCTATGATTCCCCCGCTGTAACCCGCCCATACATTATTAAGCGACAGAGAACATTGTTCCACGGCGTAAATTTTTCAGCAGGCCAGGGGTCGGACTGCAGACGCAACCCGTCCCGAGGCCGCGGGTTCGTCAGGTCACCGATGCATACTGTCTAGTGTGTGTGTGTGTGTGTGTGTGTGTGTGTGTGTGTGTGTGTCATTTATTTCTTCTCACTGCACTTCTGAGAAAAAAAAATATATATAACTCTTTCATAACATCATCACTCACATTCATCGCACGCTTTTACCATTTCAAAGAAAAAACGTTATCCAGTAACTCTTTTAACTTTTCTTCTGACATAAATAATAAAATCCTACAGTACGTTGGATTTTCAAAAAAAACGGAAGATGTGGATTTTAAATCTTGCCTGTTTTAGTCCACAAGGACGCCGGTGGAGCGCGGCGAAGGTTTTCCGCAGCGGGGCGTTCTTCGCACCGTACGGTCCCCGAACACACGAGACGCTCCTCTGCTTTATGGTCGTCCCGTAATGCAGGAACTGATTCGCCTCCATAAACATTATGGCATAATATGCTCGGTGTGCTGTGCTTAACGCTCGACCACCGAGGAGATTTTATTTATTTATTTATTTTCCTTTCTGAATCTTGAGGGAAATTAAACCTGGCTTACAATCTGAGCAAGCACACACACACACATTACATACATTCCTAAACACACACACACACACACACACACACACACACACATACACAGGAAATGGACGAATTGCACAAACAAACCAAAGGATGGAGACGACGGTGTTGACACATGAAATCATATTCCCTTTCATTTTCTGTGCCACACGATCTTCGCTACACCTGTGTGCACCGAAACTTCAATTTTTTTCTTTGTCCACCTCTTCCGTTTCGATGCATTAGCTGCTCAGCGTAGCTTTGCGAGTCATTACCGCGGGATTGCTGCGGGCTAAGCGATAAAAGCGAGCATGCGAGCTGAGAGCTTAGCCTTTTCGCGGCCAAAGGTTGGCTCGCAGATTTACGACCGCCCGTCCCTCTCCGGCCCGGCCTGTTTGAAGAGGGAGACGCTTTTAATGTTTGAGCTGCTCTGATTGATTGCGGCCAGACACTGATATCTCACGGCGACGTGTCACGCCAATGAGCGGCGGCGGGGGGGGGGGAGCGGAGAATTATGGGTAATGTGAGTGTTTTTAAACTCCTGCAGATTCAGATCTGTCTAATCTCGTGTGAAATCGCGGTGACTCCCGGCGTATTGTGCCGGCGTGTTGCGCCGACGGGTCGTTTGATATTCCACACCGGCGGTTCCCCGCCGCTCCGGCTTGCCATCACTTAAAAAACAAAGTGAACCAGCGGCACCTCGTCGCGTCGCAGATTTCTCGGGAGGCAGTCAATTCTCCTTCTCTGCGGTGACATACAAAGCTTGTCATATTTTTTAAAAAGGGGGGAAAAGCTGATTGTAGATATAAATGAGGAATGAAATCACATTTTAAGCGCTATTTATTCATCATCTTGTGACCACTCCGGGGTCCCCGGGCCCCCAGGTCGTGATCAACCATCCTAGAACGAGTGGAATGGATGAAGGATCAACGCCGTGGCAACGTAAAATCCAACGTGATGCACGCCGAAGTCTGAGATTACCCGACATTTATACAAAAGTAATAATTTTTTTGTATGTATGTATGAATAAAAGTCACTGATGAACTCGTGTCCTTGGCCGGGTCTGCCGTACGGCGCAGGGGTCTTTGGACCCGCAGTGCTGGACGACTGCCAGCTGTAATGTATTGTCGTGAGAGCAGAGCGGGGCGGAGATTAGTGTCCGGCAGCGTGGTCTCATGGGAAATGCAGTGCCACAGGCGGGGGGGGGGGGGGGGGGGGGGGGGCGTCACTGAGTCATGAATGGAACAAAACAGAGCAAACAACATTTCGATGCAGACGTGCCGAACGCCGTGTGCCCGTGCACATGTATGCGTACGTGGGTGATCAGTGTGCCCGTGTGTGAACAAAGGAGTGAACCACTGTTGTACACTGTGTGTGTGTGTGTGTGTGTGTGTGTGTGTGTGTGTGTGTGTGTGTGTGTGTGTGTGTGTGTGTGTGTGTGTGTGTGTGTGTGTGTGTGTGTGTGTGTGTGTGTGTGTGTGCGCGTGCGTGCGTGCGTGCGTGCGTGCGTGCGTGCGTGCGTGCGTGCGTGCGTGCGTGTTCATATGGACAGAGGCTATAGTGTAAAACAGCAGCTGGCCTTGGTTTGAGTGTCTCTTAGGGATGCATGAAATATCATTCGGTGCACGGAGCACACACGCACGCTCACACTGCCAAGCAACTTTCTCACCCAAAACACATACGCGCACAAAATGTACAGTTCTGTGCTGACATCCGTACACTGGCACATTTTGGAGTTCCTACACATACACACACACACTTACACAGACTCAGCAAGAGGGCCAAAGCAGTGTGCTAAATAAAGACAGACAGTGGAACAGATTTTCACACCCAGCGGGGCCATTAGCAGCTCAGTTAGACCACCAGCAAACTTCCATCCTCATCAGCATCACAAACGCACGCACACACTCACACACACACACACACACGCTCACACTCACACACACACTCACACACACCTGCCATCAAAGAGTGACACATGCGCACACACAGACGCGCAAATTATGTAGACACAAGCGAAATCAACAGCACACTCAAACAGGCATCCGCATTTATGCAAACGCTCATTTGCACCCACACACACACACACACACACACACACACACACACGTTAGGAATTAATGGTTAGTTGGCTGTGTCTATCAACACCAGTGAGTAAGTTTTGTGTGTGTGTGTGTGGGTTTGGGTGTGTGTGTGTGTGTGTGTGTGTGTGTGTGTGTGTGTGTGTGTGTGTGTGTGTGTGTGTGTGTGTGTGTGTGTGTGTGTGTGTGTGTGTGTGTGTGTGTGTGTGTGTGTGTGTGTGTGTGTGTGTGTGTGGCCCCCCAGGCAGCAGCTGAAATATGTATGCCGTGTCCGGGAGCACCGGGCCCCTGAGGATTGAGGTAGGAGGGAGGTTGCTACTCAGGGCCGACACTGCAGCACCGCAGTCTTCTGGGAGCTGAAACGTAAGCCCCCGCGCGCATCGACAGCCCGACTTGTCCGTGAAAACTCTGCGGCGGGTTCGGCACTAGACTCTCTCGAAGCTCAGAAGAGGCGCGGCCTCCCGCAGCTGAGCGGGCTCTCGGACACACCGAGAAGGAGGAGAAGAAATTAAAGGGTTGCGCTTGATTAAAACGGTCATTTTCATGAACATGATGTGGACGATGGGAGTGATTGAACCGTCGCGATTGGTTCAGCACGTCTAACTGTGACCCGCGTCGCCCCCGGTTCAAAGTGGTTTTATTCAACAACCTTTGCCCGAGACCTCGGATTCATTTTCATGCAAAAAGTGGCGCGGAAATAAAATGACACCTGGAGTTGGAAAACAACGGTGAACAATTGCAAGTGAAGTGGAATATTTTCACGATTCAAACGCCATGGAAACGTAATTCGATTTAGAGAAATTTCTTAATGTTTCAGTTGAGCGATTTTTCCTTTTAAACGTGTTTCTGATCTCGTTATGTGTGCCCCTACTTTAAAAAAAAAAAAATGATTTCACACCAACACAGGCGAATCAAAAGGGCTGTACTCGCCTTCTTCTTTTTTTTGGTATTCAGAGGGAAATAGGAGAATGCTGCGGCTCTTGTTATTTTAGAAATGAATTCTTCCAGGTTCTCCTCAATTATGAATTCCCACCTCGGGGCAGGAAATTGTACCTGGCACTGTTCTCATTAATGAGGAAGCTGATTTAATTGACTGTGTGCTGCTGCAGACTGGGTCGCGAGAGTCCGTCTGGCACACTAACCTGCACGTACACACACACACACACACACACACACACACACACACACACGTCTCCAGGGAGCGTCCTCTGGCATGAGCCCTGCTGTGTGCAAATGAGCGGCCCCCGTCGCGTAACAGTTGCATGATATTGCACGGGAAACGGACGGACGCACGCGTGGGAGCTCTCGTCGGGTTTGGTCCGTCTGCGGGTGCCTTCGGAAGACCGGAGGCGAAAGGTCATCGCGGGTGTGTTTCCTGTAGGTTGCTGAACACGAAACTTCGCCTCTGGGAAGTGTCCACTGCACGTTCACAATCAGAATTTAAATTTCAGAAAAGGATTATGGGGGTCAAAGGTTCGTAAAGACCCGTTCACACCGGACGCGGCACGAATGCGAATTTCGCATCATTGGGCCGGGCGACGCTCGAGTTGAAATATTAGAACTCGGGCGAAATATTCGCGGGACGCGTTGACTCGATAGCCAATAAGCGTGGAGATGGCCCCTCCGTCACTGTCGTCAGACGTCCTGTCACTGTCATTGTGTCGGTGATGGAGGATCACTATTGTCGCTGTGTGTGCGCAGCCCGAACGGAACGAACCACACGAAGTTGGGCTCGTACAGCATACGGCTGTTTTCAGACACGGCCTCTCCAGGCGGCGTGGTCAGCCGTTCACAACAGCGGGACGTTTTCCGGAACACTCAGGCGAGGGGGGGTTGCTGCTTCGTAGAGGGCCCCGCTTGCCCTGACATGCTTTCTGCAAATTTTCAAAGTTCAGGAAAAAAGTGAAAAGCTTTCCCAATTTTCCGAGAATATCAGGCGTCATAGCAGCTGCAGTCAGCGAGTTGCTCTTCCATGTACACAGCATCTTACTGACTCCTCTTTTTTTCCCCATCGGTACTTTGTTATTAAATAAAGTTGTGACTTTATTTTTTGCAAGCGCCGTTTTCTGTCCATATGATCGAATTGATTAATGGGGAAAGGAACAGACGTACGAATCGTTAATGAAATGAATCAGTCGTCGCAGCGCATAAGCCCTTGTGTCAGCACACGCTCGTGTGTGTGTGTGTGTGTGTGTGTGTGTGTGTGTGTGTGTGTGTGTGTGTGTGTGTGTGTGTGTGTGTGTGTGTGTGTGTGTGTGTGTGTGTGTGTGTGTGTGTGTGCGTGCGTGCGTGCGTGCGTGCGTGCGTGCGTGCGTGCGTGCGTGCGTGCGTGCGTGCGTGCGTGCGTGCGTGCGTGCGTGCGTGCGTGCGTGCGTGCGTGCGTGCTGATTCCACAGTTGGATACCGCTGATGAGCTCTCATGGACTTCCTAATGAGAGGCACCGCTGGAGATAGTCATCCGTGATCAATGTTTTCTTTGGCCTCACACCTCCCTGTGGGCGACGCGAGTGTCTGCGTGTGGCTGACACCATATGCATGCTTGCGTTGTGTTTTGTTTTTTTGTTTTTTTGGGAGGGGGGGGGGCATATCCCCGCTCTCTTCCCTCTCCTCCGCCTCGTCTCCCACTGCTTCCCACCTCATCCTCTTTTATCTCCCCATCGCAGATGAGAAAGCAAAGCGCACGTCGCCAGGGAACAATTAGTCTCGGCCATCTCAGATTCGCTATTGAGCGTCTCACTCTCCCTCAATTTTCGCAGCCTATCTCTTTCCATTTCCAGGCAGCGCATTAACCCACATTGCTTTGGGAGGCGTCCAGCCGCTCCAACTCTTCAAGGCGGCTCCGTGTCTATTTTACATTTTATCTCCGCCTTGCATCTGTTGAGCCCCTCTATCTGCCATGCTGCACTCCCGCATATCACTTTCACCCATTGTTCTGTTGTTGCACTTGACCCAGATTGTAATTTGCCGTCCTTTTAATTGTGTATCTGTTCTTAGTTCTTAACTTCATCGTGACTTATGTTTTTTTGTTTAGTTTAGTTTTTTATGCTTCTGTTAGATAACCAGGTACTTATGTGAGTTGAATCCGACAGATCAATAGTACGTGGTGCTGCGCTGCCTCACCGAGTCTCCTCCGTCTCTTTATGTTTGGTTATGAATATTAATTCACGCCGACCCGCCTTCGGGCCGGCACTGTGCTCAGGTTAACAAAAGTCAAAAGTCAGCCAAGTTCATAAATATGCATGACGGAGGTGTTGGAATTTCATGAATATTTATTCTTGACTCGGTGAGATACGCCATTCACTTTCCAACACCGCGAACAACTACTTCAAAATCTGCTACGAATTTCTCTGAAATTGTCCCTCGCCATGATTTGTCACCTTGGATTTTGGCAAAAATAATTCCACATGTATATTTTACAAATACCTTCAGAGTCCTTTGACATGACTTCGAGTTATATTGGATTTTGCTGTGAGGTTTGTCTAGAAGAACATCATTAGTCATCCGCCTCTATGAAAACTTGCTTGTTGGTAAAACTAATGCAGTCTAGTACAACAGGTCTACTATAAATCCTGCCATGAATTGATATGTAAGTGTTGACTCAGGTTCATGAGCACTTGTGATAAGAACGACCTAAAGTGACAGGAAACATATCAACGAAAAAATACATTCATTGTGTAGGTTGGGTTCATGACCCATACTGCGGCCGACCACCAGGGGGCGATCCAGATGATTTGGCTCCACTTTTGGAGAGCTGTCATGTCGTCCGTCTAGTCGACGTGATAAGTATGAGGAACTGCCTAGCTGATCACAGATATTGTCAAATGTAGAGCTGGATATTCAGGATGTTTTATCATGTTTGTGAATCCTTGAAAACTCATATTTGGTCTCTTGCTCTCTATTCTACCTTCATCCCTATATGTCTTCCTCACCACTCCGCCGCTCGCATCCGTCCACCTCCGGTGGATTTGTTGAGCCGAAATGGAAGAACTAAATACCAGCACTATAGATCATTTTGACAGTTTAATTTCAATGCCTGATTATCAGTCAATTTGATAATTATATTGCCCAACCATCCAATTAATGTGTTCTATATTTACAATGATCATCAAGTGAGCGCTCCATCTTTGCGTCATCTATCAGCGGTGAGGTATTAGCACCGCGAGGGACCTTGACACTTTTGTGTCTGAGGCGCGTTGATGGAGATAGATAAAAAAAAAAACAACACAAAATACGAAACATTTGAAAATGTGTCTTTTGCCAGCGTCCGCAGCGTCCGTGGGAGAAGTGGTCGCCGCTCTTCCACAGTCCATTCCCTCACGCTCAACCGAGCGTGTCCGTGGAAACGCAGAGGGAGCGAACGAGAGTAGGGGGCGAGCGGACGACGAGAGGATTTCCCGCCTCCTCCTCCTCCTCCTCCTCGACTTCTTGCCGCTCTCCTGTCTGCTCCGTCTCGCTGTGCCACTGAGTTACTGACACATCAATACACGGAGCAGGGAGATGCAGGACCGATCCGTCATGACGCGACGCCCTCTGCCTCCTCGTCCCCGGTTCGTCAGACCCCCCCCCGACAGGTAGCTCACACTACCGTTGAGATTAGTCTTGTCTTCGTCTCAGACAAGATCGAAGCATCTGATTAGTCTGCGACGACCAGATAGACGCAAGCGTCAACCGCCGCTGCCTCCCGCTCCATTTGCTCTCAGTAGTTCGGCAGCTCCATGTTTTCGCCCACCTAGTGACGATGAAACCGAGGTGTCTCTGCTTGTTTCTCTCTCATCCCTCGGGCTCACACTCCCCCCCCCCCCCCCCTTTCATTCTTTTGTCTGTTATTCCATGTTCATTTCTATTCTGCCTGCGGGTTCGTGGACGGTGTGTGGGATTTGGGAGTAGGTGTTTTTCGTTCGGCTGCTTTTGAGGAATTTTCCCCCTTTTTCGCTGGGTTCAAAAGTCTCGCGGCGAAAAAAAGGAAAATAACCAAAGCTTCAATTGCAAACTCTTTTCGTTTGTTTGTTCGCAGATGACGTGCCCCCCTACTTCAAGACGGAGCCGGTGCGCAGCCAGCTCCACCTGGAGCGCAACAGGCTGGTGCTCACCTGCATGGCCGAGGGCAGCTGGCC